>NC_046161.1:58552348-58674848 GCF_011064425.1 Rattus rattus
TTAAAAAAAGAGCAGGAGAGGAGTTCTGTAGCTAATAATACTGTCTGTTCTTCCAAAAGAATAGAGGTTCGATTCCCAGCACCCACACAGTGGCTCATAACTATTTGGAACTCCAGTCATAGGAGTTCTTCTGGCCTCAGAGGACACCAGGCATACTTGTAGTTCATAGACATATATGCAGACAAAACACCTATACACATAAAATGTCTAAGTAAGCTGAGCATGGTGATAATGCCTTTAATTCCAGCAGTTGAGAGGCAGAGGCCAGGGGATCTCTGAGTCTGAAGCCAGTCTCATCTACAGAGTGAGTTCCAGAACAGCCAGGGATACACAGAAAAACCCTGCCTCAAACAAAAACAAATAAATTAAATAGAATATATTAATAAATAAAAAAATTAAAAGTAAAAAATAAAAATAAAGACAGGGAATATAGCTCATAGATGGAATGCTTGCCTAACATGAGAACCCCTGGGTCTGACCCACAAAAAGACTGCACATAATGTGACATTTATTATACAATGCAGACCAAAAGCACAAAGGGAGTTAAAAATAAGAAAAGTCAAACAATTAAAACTGGCATAAGCCTCAGAATAAATTTCATTCTCTGAGTATTGTAATCTTATTGGGAATTTTTGCAAGCAAAAAAAGTGAAAGGAATAGAGGCAGATAGTACAGACTATACCTGTGAACTTGGATGCTTCCCTTGAATCCTTTGGGAGGTTAAGGCAAGTAAGCACTGAAGTTAGAAGATAGCAAAACTTTGTTGAGATAGAGAGAAACTACAGTCAAGATGAACCTTAAAGATAGGTAGCATTCATTTATTTATGCTAGGGAAACATCAATAGTCTGTCTAGCCCTTACAGCAGGTAAATATGGTAACAATTTTAAAACAAAATAAAATCATGTAGGTAGACTAGCGATATAGGCTGACGGTACAGCAGATATATAGCATGTGTAAGGCTCTAGACTTGATCTCTAGAACTGGAGAAAAAAATTAAGTATGCATTTGTGTGTCATTGGGCTGGAGGTACAGCTCAGAGGTAGAGCTGAGTAAGACCCTAGGTTTAAACCTCAGCTCCACAAACTAAGAAAAGACTACCAATCAACCTTGCAGAAAAGTGACAAAAGGGATATGTGAGTCTGACCAGACAAGTTAAAGAGCAGTGTGCTAAAGGCAAATTGAAGACGGTGAAGGTACAACTCCAGTTAGCACAGACAGGTAAACTTGGGAAACAGGAAGATCAGACAGAATATATAGTAAGCAAGGGCTATTGGCCATTCTATGTTAGTATTCTCTCGCTTTCATTTAAAGGTGTATCAACACATAGTGTAAATGTTGTGTCCCATGACAAGGGTCTCATGTAGCCCAGGCTGACCTCAAAGTACACAGCTACAGATGACCTGTAGCTCCTAATTCTCTTAGGCCTTACTTACAAGTACTCTGTCCAGGGGTTGGGGATTTAGCTCAGCGGTAGAGCACTTGCCTAGCAAGCGCAAGGCCCTGGGTTCGGTCCCCAGCTCCGAAAAAACAAAAACAAAAAAAAAAACAAAAACAAGTACTCTGTCCAGTCTATTCAGTGCTTGGGTTTGCCCAAGGGATCCTGAACGCTAGGCAAGCTTTCTACCAAGTGAACCACATCCCCATCCCGGGCTGTAATTTAAGAGTCTCTTTACCACTTCTGTGTCTGCTAAAACAGCAGAGACATTCTTTTCGAGGACACTACCTCAGAAGACCTTACTTTTTCACCTGAGCAGTTCTAAAGGACAGCAACAGTATTAGCTATTGCTTTGATGAACCAAGGGAAGCATCCAAGTTCAAAATTCAATGTAAAACCAATTCAAAACCTCCAAGTAATCATGGTACAAGCACATAAAGTAGACATGGTAGTAACTTATCTATAACCACAAGACTCAGAAGGCAGAGACAGACGAGTTCCAGACCAGCCTACTACCCAGCAAGAATATTCCTCAAGGGGGTTGGGGATTTAGCTCAGTGGTAGAGCACTTGCCTAGCAAGCGCAAGGCCCTGGGTTCGGTCCCCAGCTCCGAGAAAAAAAAAAAAAAAGAATATTCCTCAAAGGCTGAGAATACAGTTCAGTGGTAGAGCTCTTGCTTAGTATGGTCAAGGACCTGGAATCAATGTCTAACATTGCAAAATAAGGGCATAACCTGTCTTTCCTTTCATATCCGCTTCTTCTTCTTTTTTTTCTTTTCTTTTTTTCGGAGCTGGGGACTGAACCCAGGGCCTTGTGCTTGCTAGGCAAGCGCTCTACCACTGAGCTAAATCCCCAACTCTCATATCCGCTTCTTGAAGGGCCTTCACACTAACAGATGTATATATGTTCCTTACACATCTTCCAGGACTGCTAAGACCATAGAAAACAACCCTAATGAAATTATTAAGTTCTTTTTGTTGTTTTGTCTTTAATATTTTTGAACATTTATTATTTGTATGTGCATGGTATTTTGCCTGAATGTATGTCTGTGCATCAAATACATGCAGTGTAGACAGTTGTGAGCCACAATGTGAGTCCTCTGGAAAGGGAGTCAGTCATATGCTCGCAACTATTTTGATGCAGGGTCTCATGACACATCCAAAGCAGGCCTGGAGCTTGCTATTCAGACTGAGCTGGCCTCAAATTCATAGTGATCTTCCTGATCTGCCTCCAAAGCACTGGGATTAAAAGCACAGGCCACGGGGTTGGGGATTTAGCTCAGCAGTAGAGCACTTGCCTAGCAAGCGCAAGGCCCTGGGTTGGGTCCCCAGCTCTGAAAAAAAAAAAAAAAAAAAAAAAAAAAAAAAGCACAGGCCACCATGCCTAGCTTAATAGTTAAGGTAGAAGCTGTCCAACCACCTAACCAGCAGATGATTTATTTTTACTTTTAAATTTTTAATTAATATATTCTATTTAAATTGTTTGCTTTTGTTTGAGGCAGGGTTTTTCTGTGTATCCTTTACTGTTCTGGAACTCACTCTGTAGACCAGGCTGGCTTCAGACTCGAGATCCCCTGGCCTCTGCCTCTCAACTGCTGGAATTAAAGGCATTATCAGCATGCCCAGTTTACTTACACATTTTGATGCTGTTCTTCAAATCACATAAGGACAAAGCATAGGCCCAACCCTGATAAATTCTGTATTTTAGTGAGGGCAGAGGACAGACAGACATGTGCTATGTAATATTACTGGCCAGCAATACAAACAACAACGAAAAAAGGCAAAGTAAAGGGTTAGAGAATGAAGAGGAAAGTTCAAGTAGCAGGCATTCTAAGAGGAAGATGTGCCTAACCTATAGCACGGTGACAATGAAAAAATAAATAAATAAATAAACTGAAGACCTGACCAGGTCAGGCCAGGGTGGTCAGAATAAACCATTAACATCTCACTTTACAGATAAAGAAGGTAACTATATTTATTTTAAAAAAATAATAAATAAATTAAAGTGAGAAGCAGACAGATCTCTTTGAGTTCAGGGCTAGCCTGATATATATTGTTAGTTCCAGAACAGCCAAGTCTACATTGAGACCTTGTCTAAAAAAGGCTTATTAAAATTATTAAACACATTGTATATTAGAAATATTTTGTTCTTTATTTTATTTTGGATTTTTGAGATAGGGTTACTCTGTGTAATAGCCCTGGCTGTCCTAGAACTCATTCTGTAGACTAGACTTGCCTCTAATCACAGAAATTCACCTGCCTCTGCCTACCGAGTGCTGGGATTAAAGATGCAACAACACCTACTTATATTAGATATCTTATTGACTCTGGTTCATTCAACAACTGTGTACCTATGATGTCCCAAGTACTATTCTAGTTTCTGTTCACAGAGTGTTGGGTCAAGAAAAGAAGCCCAGGGGTTGGGGATTTAGCTCAGTGGTAGAGCGCTTGCCTAGGAAGCGCAAGGCCCTGGGTTCGGTCCCCAGCTCTGAAAAAAAAAACCAAAAAAAAAAAAGAAAAAAAAAAAGAAAAGAAGCCCAGTGCTTAACGTTTATGGTATTGTGGTAGTTTGAATATGCTTGGCCCATAGAAAGTACTACTGTTAGGAGGTGTGGCCTTATTGAAGGAAGTGTGTCACTGTGGAGGTGGGCTTTAGAGGTCTCCTCCTATGCTCAGGCTCCACCTATTGTGGAAGAGAGCTTCCTCCTAGCTGCCTGAAGATGCCAGTCTTTCCTGGTTGCCTTTGAATCAAGATGCAGAACTCCTTCTCCAGCACCATGTCTGCCTGCATGCTGCCATGCTTCCTGCTATGATGACAATGGATTAAACCTCTAAACTGTAAGTCAGCCCCAATTAAATGTCTGCCTTTATAAGAGTCACCTTGGTCATGGTGTCTCTTCATAGCAATAGTAACTGTAACTAAGGCAGGTATAAAGGACTTTTCAATTCCGAGGTTAAAAAAATTTTATAAAATTGGAACTGGATCTAAATGTATATGCAGGGCCCTTAGTTCAATTCCAGACTAAAACAAAACAAAACAAAAAACAAAAATCACAATGGTAAGTGCATCTTAAAATATGAAGAGACATGAGGAAGGGACATTCTTCTGGTGGTCTATGAGGACAAAGGTGATAACTGCTTCTTCTCTATTGAGGAAATGAAAAAGGAGAGAGAATAACTACAAAGGGAACAGTATGTGCAAAGGGCAGGGAGGAGTACAGTCCATCTCTGGAGGAAGCGAAAGAGGGCAGGAGAAAGAAGCTGCAGGAAATGTGGTTAGAGAAGGGAGGGGTGGGGGCACAGGCAGGGATAGGAGCATAGGCAGGCTTACTCAAGAGTTCCTCACCCAGCATAATGAGTTGGGACTTTATTCTAACTGCAATGGAACCAGGAAAAACAAAAAAACAATAATGATGCAACCTTCTTTTTAATTTATTTCATTATAATACTTAGGACTCTAGCAATATGCTCCATATTTTAAGTAAGAAACGTCTACATTTTCCCCCAGGGACCCCCTAAAACTTACATAAACTGCAAGGCCCATATTACTAGCTTCTTCCTTGAATGAGTAAGTGCTATGTTAAGAGTAAGCACTCAAAGTATCAGGAGAAAAGCAACCTTGACAGTTTTACACCAAAAATTCTTCACTGGGTATTTTCTTCTTTCTCTTCCTTACCTCACATTGTCTCCTGTTTGAAATCAGCCATGGTGTAAGCACAAAGATCAGAAGCACAAGGGATCTTTCTGCTGACAGCCCAAGATAGGAGAGGCTTTGCTTGAGAAACATGCCCCAGGGTGAGATGTGAAGAGGTGTACGGTACACTGTCCCCCCTCGCCCCATTAGTGCTAGGAAACAAGGAACAGTCGTTTGTCTCCAGCAGCCCACACAGAAATGTCTCCTATTGTCACCCAGCAATGAGTCATGGAGGTAGATGCAGATTGCACAGAAAACTAAGCTAAAGGTTGTTTGTCCAGAGGCATCTTAACACACCCATGACCCATCAACCGACATGACCTGCCAAGGTCTACCAGCCTTCTCAACAACCAACACAAAGCTCCAGACGTGGACTGTTCCGGAAGATTCATTTAATCACAACTACTATAAGTTAGTCCTATTATTAGGACTACTTGTTCTGATAAAAATAAACAAATAAGCCTACGCCCAGAGAACATAAGACACTTGTCCAGGCTCACCAAACTGCAAGTAACAGAGCCCAGGCTTCAAATCCTGTATGATCCAGCACACAATCTCTGTTTGAACTACTGTTAAGAACCTCACAATCCCATCCAACTCAGAGGTAGTTTTCGCTTATATTCCTGAGTCTGTTTCTTTTTTACAAAAAAACTTAAAAGTATGGTAGCATTTGCCTTTAATCCTAGCATTTGGGAGACAGAGGCAGTTAGACCTCTGCAAGTTAGAGGCTAGCCTGGTCTATGACCAGAACAGTCATGAGTTCCAGGACAGCCATGGCTACTTAGTGAGACCCTACCTCAAACAAACAAACAAAAATATTAAAAATTTACTGTCTTTTTATGTATGAATGTGGCATGCACACTACACAGTATTTGTGTGGTGGTCAGAGGATAAGTTTCAGGAGTTGATCCTCTACATCCATTACAGGGTTTGGGGATTGAACTCAGGTCATCAGGTTTGCACAGCAAACACTTTACAGAGCTATTCCTCTGAATCCTATTTAGTTCTTCTCATGAAACCTACCTTCCCTTTTCAAGAGTACAGCTAGAATGTCAAAATTAACAAGAGAATGACAACAGGTATTTCCACTTTCAAAACCAAAGATTTGAAGATAGATAGGGCCCTAACCTTTGACAGGAATCTATAGTGAACAAAGCATATCCTAAGGGCTGGAAAGATGGCTCAGCAGTTTGAAAAGTTAAGAGCCCTCACTGCTCTGGCAGGGGCAGGGGACTCGAGTTCAGTTTCCAGCACCCACAACTGCCTGACTAATCCAGGGAATCTGATAGCTCTGGCCTCCAAGAGCACCCACACTCATGTGCACATACCCACGCAGACACACACAGACACACACACACACACACATACACACACACACACACACACACACACACACACGCATCATTAAAAATAATATAATTTACATCCAACCATTGGACTAAAGTTGGGGACCCTATGGTTGAATTAGAGGAA
Source organism: Rattus rattus (assembly GCF_011064425.1). Lineage (NCBI taxonomy): Eukaryota > Metazoa > Chordata > Mammalia > Rodentia > Muridae > Rattus > Rattus rattus. The sequence continues at coordinate 58,558,951 of NC_046161.1, forward strand.
GGATTGAAGAAGCTAAAGGGGAGAATAATCCCATAGGAAGACCAGCAGTCTCAAGTAACTCAGAACCCAGGGAGCTCCCAGAGACCAACCAGGAGCATACACTGGTCTGTTCCAGGCATATATATAGCAGAGGTCTGTCTGGTCTGGTCTCAGTAGTAGAGGATGAGTTTGGTCCCTTAAGAGAGACCTGAGGCTCCAGAGAAAGGGGAGGTCTGGTGGTGGTGGGGGGTGGGGAAGTAAGGTCTCAGAGGCAAGGGGGAAGAGGAATGGGATGAGGTACTGGGGGGGGTTGAAGGGAGGGGCAACGACTGAAATGTAAATAAATAAAATAATAATAAAAATTAATGATTTAAAAAAAAAAAAAGCTTGTGCTAATTCTATGCCAGCCTGGGTTACACATATAGACCCTGCCTGTCCCATTCCACCCTCTCACAAAAACATCCATCTTGAAAAGAGTTGCCTTGAAAGAGGGGAGGGGGGCTTGCTGTCTGTTTTACAAGGGGTGAAATGCTGTACATACAAACTGAACAAATGCTAGTAATGCTGCTCAAAGACATATGTTACAAATCCAACGTCAAGGGCAAACATCAAGGACCTAAAGAAGAGATGTGTTTGAAGTAAGTCTTAATCTGGCTAAGCCCACACAAGTCCACCACTACCAGCCCTGCGTCACTACAGGTATCAGTGAAAGTCACCATACCAACAGGTCCTGAGTTATTAAAATCTAGGGAAAGGGGGGAGTTACAATAATTTCCAAAGGGCAGAATACCTGACCCTACTTTCATTTTATCAGATACCTCTCAAGTCTCCTGACGTCAGATAAAAGATGAAGAAGGAACCCAACAGGTGGGCCTAGAAAACCCACCTTATGAAATAGACCATTGTCTGACTGTAAGCAATACTGGCTGCTTGCAGATATCGAGCAACCCTTGGTTTTGTTTCCCTGGTCATCGTTCTTATGCCTCAAGTCAATTTCCGGCTCGCAGTAAACTAAGCAAAGCCAGGAGAATAACTGGTGTGGGGTTGAACTGTTGCATGAATGGTCAGATGAGGAGAGACTCGTCCCTCGAGCAAGGTACTTCTCAAGAAAAAGGCCACGGATAGGGAGTCCCCAAAGTGAGCCGGGGGAAAAGCCATGGGGAAATCTGTGAACACACGCCCCCGCTGGCCAGGCGATCAACCGGCCACAAGGCCCCACAGGTGTCAGGCACCAAAAGTAAATGGGGCTCACCCTTCCCAAGTCCACACTCAGACCCCGAGGACGCCTCCAAGACTAATAAGAAGCGAACTGAATTTGCTCTGCGTCCTGTTACAGGCCAGAATCCCAGAGTATGCCCTTTAGGTAATAGCTGGGGGGGACGCATTAGGTTTCGTTTTCTTGGGCGAAGATTAATGTTGGTGGCCAGGGGCGACAGACACAGTTGGGAAAGTGGGGGATCGGGACTCGCAGGGTGCACGGTCGGTGAGTCAGGCACACAATCAGTGCTTAGTCACTGATAGCCTGGCGGTCGGAGTTCCTCGCCCCCCGCCAGCCGGGCCGTACGTGACGGAGCCTAGCCTGGCGGTGGCGGCCTCCCGGCCACTCCCGGTACTCACTCGGCCGAGCTGGTCCCGTTAACCGCCGAGCCATCGGGGGCTGGGTTCAGCTGGATGGGCGTCGGCTTCTTCTTGGGCATCTTGCAGCCGGGAAACAGCCTGCAACTCAGCAGGGAGCGCGCGGCCGCTTCTCGCTTCCTCCCTCGGCTCTGCCCAGAGTCGGGGCCGCTCTCTCTCTCTCTCTCTCTCTCTCTCAGCGCTGCGCTCCTGGGACCCTCCGCCCAACCCACGCGGAGAACTAGCTGCGCGCGCTCGCCGGCCCGGGACTCTCGCCTCAGCACACGCTTTCCTTGGGCTCGGGCGGCCCTTCTGCGCACTCCCCACAGCTCGGCTACAGCCCCAACCCGGAGAAAGTGCGGCCACCGCTGCCACCGCACAGAGACTCCGCGTACAGACGTCCCAGTGAGGGACTGGAGGGCGAGGGAGGGGCGGGGAAATGGGTAAGCCCCGCCCCCACGGGGAGCTGCAGAGCTTCCCTCACGCCCGCCTGACTCCGCCCTGTAGCTTTGCCGACAGCCAATGGGGACTAGCCTCAGCGGCAGATGACGCGGAAATACGTCACGGGAGGCGCGGCGCGCTGGCCTGGGGCGGGGTTAAAAGGAGGCTTTCCAGGCGCCCTCTGCTGACTAGCGGTGTCCAGGTGAATGCTGTAGGGAGTTCTTGCACGCAGGTCATCGTGCCTTTGCGTAGGGCTGCTTGGCCTATTTATCTCAACTCTTCTCCCTTGGGCTGGATCATTTTGACCCAGAAAAAAGTACAAAATAAAGAAGAAAAGGGCCCCTTTTCGTGTCCTAAGGCCAGGCGGAATAGAGTAACCGAAAACTAAATCGATCAAAAGCCAGGTGTACACACTTTTAATTCCAATACAAGAGGCAGAGACAGACTGATACGTACGCATTCGAAGCTAGCTTGGTCTACAGCCAGGGAAACGTTGTGAGACACAGTCTCAAAAGAAAACTTGTCAAGAGACTACTTAAACCAAACTGGCATGATTTTTCAATTTTAATTCTACTAAAATGGAGATAAACAGCTGAGTACTCCGTGCTGAAGAGGTGGTAAATTGGTGAAACCTATTTTGAGAGCAGATTAAAGTCTAATTAATGGGTCAGCCAACCTAAATGTAACCAATCTCATATCCTCTTTTTCGTTTTCTAAGCCTTTTGGCAAATACAAGTTTCAAGTAGCCTGGGCAGCTAAGGCAGAGATTCAGATTGCTTTGCCAGGACCCGAGTTGGGTTCCCTGCTTTCATGTTTGGACATCTCATAACCATGTATAAGTTCCAGCTGCAGTGGATACAATGCCTCTGGCTTCTGAGGGTACTTGAACTCCTGTGCATACACACACACACACACACACACACACACACACACACACACACACACACACATCTTTAAAACTAAAATCAGGGGCTGGAGAGATGGTTCAGCAGTTAAGAACACTGCTCTGCCACAGGTCCTGAGTTCAATTCCCAGCAACCAAATGGTGGCTCACAACCATCTATAATGGGCACCTGAGGGGTTGGGGATTTAGCTCAGTGGTAGAGCGCTTGCCTAGCAAGCGCAAGGCCCTGGGTTCGGTCCCCATCTCCGAGAGGAAAAAAAAAAAAATGGGCACCTGATACCCTCTTCTGGTGTGTCTGAAGACAGTGACAGTGTACCCACATACATGAAATAAATAAATAAGTCTTTAAAAAATAAAAATAAAATAAAAAATAAAATCAGACCAAATGTGGTGGCCACACCTTTAATCCCAGCTCTCGGGAGGCAGAAGCAAGCGAATCCCTGAGTTATAGACCAGCCTGGTCTACAGAATAAGTTCCGAGATAGCCAAAGCTACACAGAGAAACTCCATCTTCAAAAACTAAAATGATGATAATAATATATAAGATAAATCTTTTTTAAAAAATAAATTCATCACCACATAAATAGGTATAGTGGGGTACGCACAGACCAAACGGAGACAGGAAGATCAGAAGCCATCCTCAGCTACTTAACCTGGGCCACATGAGACACTGTCTACCTTGCCCCCCCAAAAAGACTCTAGGTTTAGTCTCCCAACCTCCCATTTAATCTAACAGCATCAAAATAAACAAATATTGTTCTATCCTATCATTCTGTAAGGGTGGTTGGAGCATAAGATGTGAATTGATCAAATAGTTCAATTGTTCATATCGAACAATTCACAACAAATCTTCACAACAAATCTGGGCAGAATGGACCTCGTGTTTATAGCCTCAGCATATAGGCCTTTTAGAAACACAAACATAGATAGACTCTTTGGAAAGAATGCAGTTTCAGGGTCTAGAGACACGGCTCAGTGGTTAAGAGGACATGTTGCCAAGGTTGAGCGCCCAGGTTCCTTTCTAGCACAGTGGTTCACAGCCATCTACCACACCAGTTTCGGGAGAGCCCACATTCTCTGCTGACCTCCAAGGGCACCAGGCACACACACAGTGCACATACGTACATGCAGGCAAAACACGAATACATATAAAACAAAAATAAATAAATCTCTGAAAAGGCACGTTCAAGCTTCCTCTTTTTAAACCACTCGGACTTGAAGATCAGAGGTTTAAGGGACAGACAAGCATCTGCAGCTGCTGTTCCAGAGCCAGGTGTTAGGAACCTCAGGTAAGGAGTTTGCTGAAAGCTGAGGCCAGAGACTTAATCAACTTCCAGGCAGGGAGGAAGCCCGAAGGGGGACTTTTTTTTTTTTTCTTTTTTCTTTTTTTTGTAGGTGGGGACCGAACCCAGGACCTTTTGCTTGCTAGGACCACTGAGCCAAATACCCAACTAACTAACTGCCAAATAGCTCCAACTCCAGACAGCAAGACATCCCGGTGGGGGAGGCCTAGCATTTTAGATGAAAGGTTGTTTATCTACAACATGGCTGATGGCCTAACTAGAATGTTAAATCTAACGCCGTTAGTTACTCTACTCTTCGCTGTAACAAAATCCCAACAAGAACCACTTAAAGAAGGAAGGGTTATTATGTCGGCTCATACCCATTGTGGTAGGGAAGCGTTTTGTGTTAGCCGTCTACGTCTGGGCATGAGACCTTCCCCTTAGGTGTGATTTGTACGTCCAGTGAGACTCCATTGGAGGAATTAATTTTTCCTTTGCAAGCAGATGTCAGTTGGAGAGAGCTCCTTGGTTAGAGATAGAGCTCACATCTACCTCTTCTTCCTCTCAGCCTGGGAGCCCAGCCGGCTTGAACCTGTGAGGCCCTGTCATGCTGCCTCTGAGCTTGTGTGTGTCAGTCCCGTTGTGTTCAGAAGACACTGCTTCCTTGGTGTCCTCCGTCCCCGCTAGCTCTTACACTCTTTCTGTCTCCTAAAGTTCTGTGAGCCTTGAGAGGAGGGATGTGATGGAGACATCCCATTTAGGGCTGAATGTTCCGAGGTCTCTCACTCTCTGCACTCTCCCATTGTAGGTCTCTGTATTAGTTTCCCTCTACTGCAGGAGGACGCTTCTCTGGTGAAGGCTGAGTGGGACACTTACCTATGAGTATAGCTGGATGTTGTTAGGATTCATTAATTGCTAAGTTCCTTTAGCAAGTCAATAGTATTTGGTTTTCCTCTAGGTCCATGGCCTATCTACTCTCAAGTGCTTGGCCACCAAGCAGAGTCATGTCTGGCATTATTTCCCCTTCACTGAGCTTCACCTGCCTCTGCCTCTGGAGTGCTGGGATAAAAGGCATGTGCCACCACTGCCAGACATGCCTGGCATTTTAAAAAAAAAAAAAAAAAAGATCTTATTTATTACGTATAACTATCTTCAGACACACCAGAGGAGGGCATCAGATCTCATTACAGATGGTCGTGAGTCACCATGTGGTTGCTGGGACTTGAACTCGGGACTTCTGGAAGAGCAGACAGTGCTCTTAACTGCTGAACCATCTCTCCAGCCCCTATTTTTATTTTTATGTATGAGTATTTTTGTCTTCATGTATGTCTAGCAGACAAAGGTTCTCTGGAAGGGCAGACTTCTTTTTTTTTTTTTCTTTTCTTTTCTTTTTTTAGGAGCTGGGGACCGAACCCAGGGCCTTGCGCTTGCTAGGTAAGCGCTCTACCACTGAGCTAAATCCCCAACCCCTAAGGGCAGACTTCTTAACCACTGAGTCATCTCTCCAGCCCCCCATGTCTGCCTTTCAACAGCATTTAACATCGCTGGACCTCAGGGAGTTCACCCATAACGTAAGCAGTTTGCTACTACAGCAGATCCAGTGTCCTAAATGAAACCATGAAGGAACAGTGTCTAATGCACAGGAGCTACATAAATAGTGGTGTGGGTGGGGTTTCTTCATGTAAACATAATCTGCTGGGAGAAGAATAATTTTTAGAGACTCTCTGGGAAACAATTTGGTTCAAAAAAATATTTGCCCAACTTGATGAAGTAATCCCTTTGCCGGGGGGGGGGGTGTTATGAAACTGTGTAAAAGAATGATCCACAAACAAACAGCTTCAATTGCTAAAACCTAGATATAAGCAGGAGAGAAACGATTGTATCGTCTCTAGCATAGCCATATGACGAAATATGGGGCAAGAATGCTTCTTTGCCTAGGAATTTCCACCAGTAAAAATTAATAAATTTTAGATCGTAAGTCTGTAGCTGTCTTCAGATACACCAGAAGAGGGCATTGGATCTCTTTACAGATGGTTGTGAGCCACCATGTAGTTGCTGGGAATTGAACTCAGGACCTCTGGAAGAGTAGTCGGGTGCTCTTAACGGCTGAGCCATCTCTCCAGCCCTCCCCCTTTCATTATTTATAATTCCCCCACAAAAGATTCATCTACCCAAGTTAATCTCTGGGCTGAGCATGTGGCTCAGGGGTACTGAGCTTGTATAGGCACTTGTAAAGCCCTGGTTTGAGTCCCAGCATCATAGAAAAACAAAACAACATACAACGACACCAGACTATTGATCATGATGGGAAACACTGTCGTTGCTGGTTCTTATGTTAACTTGACATGGGCTAGAATTATTTTGAAAGCAACTTCAATTGAGAAAATGCCACTACCAGGTTGGTCTTTGACAAGCTATGTGCATTTTCTGGATTGGTGTGAGTGGTGCCAGCCCTGGATGAGTGGTCCTGGATGGTGTAAGAAACAGGGTGAGCAAGTCATAGGGAGCAAGCAAGCAAGCATGCAAGCATGCCTCCATGGCCTTTGCTTCAGGTTCTACCTCCAGATCTAGCCTTGACTTCCCAGAATGATGAACATCACATCAATAGAAGCACTAATAAGACAAACCCCTAGGGCTCCACCAAGGCTAGGTAAATAAGTTTGTACAGCTCATTTGGCAGGTCTGCCTGACAGTATTTGGTAAGACTAAAATTGCACGTCTCCCCTGTCACACAGCTAATCAGTTTGATGCATTGTATACCTATAGAAACTGATGTTTATGTTCAGGCAAACATGTCCAAGCATGCTCGTAACAACACCATTTGTAATAGTTTCAGAGAAACAGTCCAAGTGTCCACCAATGGTAAGTAGGTAAATAGCGTATTCATTCACAGTCATCCATGCTGTAGGACATTGTGAAAATTGATCAGAACTCCTACCAAAAATATAAAGTAGGGCTGGAGAGATGGCTCAGAGGTTAAGAGCACCCGACTGCTCTTCCAGAGGTCATGAGTTCAATTCCCAGCAACCACATGGTGGCTCACAACCATCTGTAAAGAGTTCTGGGGTTGGGGATTTAGCCCTCTTCTGGTGTATCTGAAGACAGCTAGGTGTACTTATATATAATAAATAAATAAATCTTTAAAAAAAAAAAATAAAGTAATCACAAACCTCCCACTGTGGAGAAAAACAGTTAACAGTGGAAAGATGATTCACTATGTGCTGCTCGAGCACATGGGATTCCCAGAACCTTCATAGAAACCAAGTGTGGCCCCAGTGCTATTTGGGGAGAAGAGACAGGAAGACCACAGAACGTTGGGAGCTATCAGCCTAGCTCCAGACTCAGTGACGGACTGGCTCAGGGGGTAAAGTGGTAGGTGATAGAACAGAGTACTCAGAGTCTTCCTCTGCTGTCCTTGTACATGCACAGGGTTGCACACCTGCACACACACATGTATTCCTACATCACATACACATATACACTAACCTAATTAAGCACTTTTACTTTTGTGTGCGTGCATGCCTGTGTGTGTGTGTGTGTGTGTGTGTGTGTGTGTGTGTGTGTGTGTGTGCGTGTGCGTGTGTACACGCAGGGCTGTGTATATATGCTTGGGTGTGCATGTGTCATGGAATACTCATGAAGGTCAATGGACAACTTTCAGGAATCAGTTCTTTCCTTCCACCATATAGTTTCTAGGGACTGAACTCAAGTTATCAGCCTGGTGCCAAACACATTTACCTGCTGAATCAACTCATCAGCCCTCTAAATTTTTTAACATATAATTTTTTATTGAATCTTTGGGACTTTCAGTTCATGAACCTCAATCCCACTTATCTCTGAGTCCTTCTACATCCCCCCTTCTCCTCCTCTCTTGCAACTTCTACCCCAAAATAAAATAATAAAAAAAATAAAAATAAAAGCAAAAATAAAAAAAAATCAGGGGTTGGGGATTTAGCTCAGTGGTAGAGCACTTGCCTACCAAGCGCAAGGCCCTGGGTTCGGTCCCCAGCTCCGAAAAAAAAAAATCAGAAACAAACAAACACACATAAACCTTCTCTCTGACTCCTCTGGGCACCAATCTGCTTCTCTATGAACTGCAGCCTTCTCTACAGGTACCATTCAGCTCAGCTTGTTCCCTCGTTCCTCCAGCTTTCCCACCTCTCCATCACATACTAGGTTATCACAGTGACAGTGGAAGTTGCAGTGTGTCACACAGTATGCCCTTTTGCCTAAACAGCTTTACTTGCAAATGTTCACTGCAATGAGTCACTGGTCTGGTTCGAGGCCTCCGGCTTCTGCTACATCACCATACTCGACTCTACCTGAAACTCTCAGACATCCCACTGTGGCCCCGAGTCATGGCGATCTTCCTGTTGTGGATCCACCGGCCCCTTCACAGACTCCAGCAGCTCATGGATGGGGAAGATTTCAGGGGTGGGACAATTCAAAGCCCTGGATCTGGGCCCCGGGAGGCAACTGAGTTGATCAGTCTTCCTGCTCTCCCATGCCTGCATCGTCTGGGCCAGTTCTCCCACACCCACGCCTCCACGGCCCACTACATTTAAAAAGTATATATTTATTTTCACTACTCTTTAAATTATGTTTATGTGTTGTTGTCATCTACATGTTGAGTACATGTACGTGAGTACTGTGCCCACAGAGGCCAGAGGTGTCAGGGACCTCTGGAGCTGGAGTTACAAGTGCCTTGTGAGCTACCTGGTGTGGGTGACAGGAAACAAACACAAGCCTTCTAGAAGAGCAGAACTTTTTGCCCCAAACTTAAAAAAAAGAAAAAGAAAGAAAAAAGAAAAGAAAAATATAGACATAAATAGACATAATACTGACTATATATATGCACACACATATAATTTATATACATATATAGTAACACACACATACATACATATATATGTGTATATATATGTTAATTTTACAGGTTCTTTTTTTTTTTTTTTTTTTCTATTTTTTTGAGCTGGGGACCAACCCAGGGCCTTGCGCTTGCTAGGGCAAGCGCCTACCACTGAGCTAAATCCCAGCCCATATATGTTAATTTTAATTCTCTGGCCTTGAACTTAAGAGCTTCATCTGCCTCTGCCTCCCTAGTGCTGGGATTAAAGGCGTGAGCCACCACTGCCCATTAGTTTTTATTTATATAAAGTTTGAAAACTGGCAAACCCCATCTAAAGTGACAGAAGTTGGAACAGTAGCTTTCCTGAAGAGCAACAGGAAGGGAAGCTGACAGGGTTTTTAGGGTGCTGTAGACCAGGCTGGCTTTGAACTTGCTATGTAGGCCTCAGCTTCAAAGAGATCTGACTGTCCTTGCCTTCCAAGAGCTGCAATTAAAGGCATTTGCCACCACTTCTGGCAATACAAATGTCTTAGTGGGAGAAACACCTCCCATGTGACAAACAAAACAAAAAAGCTGGGCACAGTGACACATGCCTTTAACCCCAGCACTCTAAAGACAAAGAGGTCTCCTGTGCAATCAGGGGCAGCCTGCTCTACATAGAGAGTTCCAGGCCAGGGTTGGGGATTTGGCTCAGCAATATATTCCAGGCCAGCCAGCAATATATGGCAAGGCCCTGTGTTTTGTTCTTTAAAGTAAAACAAAACATTATTTCCTCTGAGCATTTTGTGCTTTTTATTTTTTTATTTATTTATTTATTTTTTTTCCGGAGCTGGGGACCGAACCCAGGGCCTTGCGCTTGCTAGGCAAGCGCTCTACCACTGAGCTAAATCCCCAACCCCCATTTTGTGCTTTTTAAATTACATAACTATCATAACTGATTAGGTTTCAAGGTCACGATTGGCTTATAGTGTGTTTAATAGACCCTGTCTCAAAACAACCAATCCCCCATCAAAACTAACAACTAAACAAAACTCCCCAAAGACAGGAAACTTTGATATAATTAGCATAATTATATAAGCATAAAGTATAGAAAAGAAGCATGGTATATCCTTGGTATACTGCTCAAGGGAGATCCTGTTCACAGGTTGAGGTCCTGAGTTTGCCCTTAGCCATGTCCCCACAGTTACTATCAATTGGATAGCATAGCATGGTTGGGTTTTCAGGACACTGCCAATTTACAAGTCTGCATTCTATCTATGTATCTATGTATCTATGTATCTATGTATCTATCTATGTATCTATGTATGAATGTATCTATCTATCTATCTATCTATCTATCTATCCATCTATCCATCTATGTATGTTTTCCAAGACAGGGTTATTTTTTTGTATAGCCCTGGCTGTGCTGAAACTTGCTTTGTCAACAAGGATGGTCTTGAACTTACAGAGCTCTGCCTGCCTCTGCCTCCCTTGGGCTGGGATCAAAAGTGTGAGCCATTGTTGCCTTCTAGTCAAGCCACCACCATCTAGCCATGCTCATTTTATTTTATGAATATTTATTCTAGGCACATGTATGCCTGTGTACCATTTGTATACCTGGTGCCTATGGAAACCAAAAAGTGTGTCAGGTCCCCTGGAGTTAACAGATGGCTGCAAGCCACCACATGATGCTGGGAACCAAATCTGGGTCCTCTGCACGTGCAGTCAGTGCTCTCAGCAGCTAAACCATTTCTCCAGCCCACCACAAGTTTTCTTTTAGGGGCCAACTCAGATATGTTCCCTTAAAAATTATAATCTTTCATTTTCTTCTTAGAGAAAACACATTTGGGAAATTCAAAAGAAGAAATTTCTGACTGGGACCTGGAGAGATGGTGCAACAGTGAGGAGCACGTTCTGTTCTTGAAAAATATTTTTTTAACTTTTTATTATTTTTAATTGTGTAGGTTTGTGCATGTGCATGTGCACATGAATGAAGGTGTTCTTGGAAGCCACAGGTTTCAGAGCTCCTGGAACTGGAGTTATAGACAGGTTATATAGGCAAAGCAAGTTCCAGGATAGCCAGAGCTATACAGAGAAGCCCTGTCTTGGAAAATCTAGATAGATAGATAGATAGATAGATAGATAGATAGATAGATAGATAGATAGGCAGGCAGGCAGACAGACAGACAAGATGCAGACATGGGTTCTAGGAACCAAACTCATACTCTCTGGAAGAGTAGCAAGTGTTCTTCACTGCTAAGCCTATTTCCAGTCCCACTGGCTACTCTTGCAGAGGACCCAGGTTCGATTCTCAGCACCTACAGCATGTCATCTTACAAAGGTCTGTAACTCTAGTTCCAGGTGATCCAGTAGCCTCTTTTGGCCTTCACAAGCACCAGGCATGCAAATGGTGTGCACTGGTATGCATGCATACATACATACATACATATAGGCAAAACACTTATACATAATAATAAACAAATAAATAAAGAATTAATCTTAAAAAACTTCTGATAAAAGAGAAGTTATTGATTACAGCAAGCATAAGTTATTTAATATGAGGAAACGCCACCTTTGGTTTTGTCGGCACCATATTACATATCCTATGCCACAGTCATGATAAGAGTTCTGACTCTACCACATGCTTTTACCATTTATATTATTTGGCACAGGCACTCATGTTTTATAGGCTGTCCTCGAACTTCTGTAACCAAGGATGAGTTCGATCTCTCTTCCTCCTGCCTCTGCCTCCAGAGGGCTGAGATGACAGAGGAGATGGCCCTTGCCATCCCACAGTAAGGGGGATGCCTGACTTGAGGCTTCTGCTTCTTGATGGCTAAGCAAGTGCTGTACCAACCCAGCCCCAGTGCTGCCATTTCCATTAGTTCTCTCGTCCTGTGGTTCTCTCTGCTCAGAAGCTTATTTTTATTTTTTAACATATATATTTGTGTGTCTATGTTTGTATGCAAGTGCTCTTAACTGAGCCATCTCTCCAGCCCCAAGTCTCCCACTCTTTCTTTAAATGTAAGTCCAGTATCAAATGATGGTGTGGGCTTCAACTCCAAAGGTCTCTGATTCAAAGAAAGTCTAGAAAAGAGCTGCGATGGTTTGTATATGCTCAGCCCAGGGAGTGGCACTATTAGAGGGTGTGGCCCTGTTGGAGTAGGTGTGGCCTTGTGGAGTGGGTGTGGCCTTGTGGAGTAGGCGTATCACTATGGGTGTGGACTTAGCTCCTCCTGCACCATGCCTGCCTGGATGCTGCCATGTTCCCACCTATCATGATGATAATAGACCGAGCCTCTGAACCTGTAAACCAGCCCCAATTAAATGTTGTCCTTATAAGAGTTGCCTTGGTCACGGTGTCTGTTCACAGCAGTAAAACCCTAACTAAGACAAGAGCAAAGATAAACGGTATGGAGGCAGAAACCTAGTGACAGGATGTTATCACTGTTGTAAAATAAACAATACCTCATATTTTATAGGGCTGTTCCAGGATCATAATCTGGCACATTGTAGAGAAGAGATTTCCTGCTCCTAGAGCACATAAAACCATAAAGCACATCCGGGTACCAATAATTACAGTTTCCAATGTCTTAAAATATGAACAAGACCTGGGTTATGTGTCATGCCGTTCATTACTGGAAATGAAAATCTGCTCAGACAAATTCTCAGTGTTCTATAAAACTAACCTGGCTCTGAGGAAGACTGAGAGATCTGTTCACACTGTCCAGCGGTTCTTGATGGGTTATTTCTCTGCCAATGGCGAAATGAGCTAATTTAAACCAGAGTAGATTATATTGAAGTCGGGTTTATTGGGAAGCTGCTCTTGGGTCAGAGAGTTCACTGGAAAGGGAGGGATTAGGGGCTGGAAAGTTCAGAGTTGGGGGCAGGGTACACCAGGTGGGTAGGACTAAGGGATGCTGGGAGAACCTAAAAGCCAGGTCTGCTTTGGTATGTAAAACATGCACCTCAGCCCCTTGTTCGGAGGAAACCAAACAGTTCTACCTAAGCTGCTCTTCTCCTCGCCTCCAGACTGCTGCAGCTCAAATGGTCACTGCCCCCACTTACGTTTCCTGTCTGCAGTCTTTGCAAAGCGCTTGGCAGGAAGAGGATGCTGAAGGAATTTCCCACAGAGTAGTAAAAGGCCTGATAAAGGAGAAGGGCGGGGCAGCCATGACAAGCATTTGGGTGAATGTTCTGCCAGAGAGTTTTGAGATCTGTTTGATCTCTGACCAGATTTGAAACTGAGGAGATCAGGAATCTGGATTTGAATTGCAAAGGAAGTAAGATTGTCCTCAAAGATGCTGGGATGCCCTGAGTATTTTCTTTCACTGTGCTGCACAAGAGTAAAAACAAAAATAAACAAGCAAAAAACAAAACAAAACCAAAACAAACAAACAAAAACAATGCTAAGTACCACAGCAGCACATCTGCCTTCCAGGGCAAGTTTCCTGCTGCGGGCTCCTCCAAAGACACTACAGAACCTGGCATCCTGCCTGATTTAGGTCACATCCTCAGACAGTGGCTAAGCTCACATCTGCTGAAGCATCTCCCTTGAAACTAAGAATAATTGACCATTAAAAAATAGTTATCGGGGTTGGGGATTTAGCTCAGTGGTAGAGCGCTTGCCTAGCAAGCGCAAGGCCCTGGGTTCAGTTCCCAGCTCCAAAAAAAAAGAAAAAAAAAAAATAGTTATCAAGGGCTGGAGAGATGGCTCAGCGGTTAAGAGGTCCTGAGTTCAATTTCCAGCAACCAGATGGTGGCTCACAGCCATCTGTAATGGGATCTGGCACGAAGGTGTACACACATATAGAGCACTCATATACATAAAATAAATAATTTTAAACCATGGTTATCAAAGGCTGGAAGAGATGGCTCAGAGGTTAGGACACTGGTTCAGTTTCAGCACCCTCATGGCAGTTTACACCTGTTTGTAACTCCAGTTCCGGGAGAGCTGGCACCTGCACATGGGCATAAATACAGGCAAAACACCAATGCGCATTAAAAGGGAATAAATCTTTTAAAAGATTTAAAAACAACAAAATAGGAGCTGGAGAGATGGCTCAGCGGTTAAGAGCACTGACTGCTCTTCCAGAGGTCCTGAGTTCAAATCCCAGCAACCACATGGTGGCTCACAACCATCTGTAATGGGATCTGGTGCCCTCTTCTGGTGCATCTCAAAACAGCTACACTCTACTTATATAAGTAAAAATTAATAAAAAAAAAAAATTTAAAAACAACAAAATAAATGGTTAACAAAATAGCACCAGGGGTTTCATCGCAGTTGCAACTGCTGACCTGAGGAACTGAGGAAGCAGTTGTCTCTCCTAGAAGGCAGGGGCCATCTGTCGCTGGCTTCACACTTGTCTTACTCAGCAGGAGCAGCTGAAAGATTGACAGGACCATAAACATCCGGATAACAGATTACACTTCTGAAAGTTTTAAAATTTAGCTCCTGCCTAGCAAGTTTGTACAGCCTCTAATCTCAGGTAGAGCCAATTCAAGGTCAACTTGGTCTATACCGTGTTTTCCAGACCAGCACAGGGTGCACATATATACACATGCAATCAAAACACTCATGCAAATAAAAATAAAATAAATATTAAAAACAAACATTAATTAAAAGTTTAAGTAATCTCCTATTATATCCATGATGCTAATAACTCAAATTTAGAAATTAACTTTGGAGAAATACTCTTGAGATGTGAGTTAGAGGACAGGTGATTCCGCTGGCCTGCCCTGAGGGACCTAGCAATTGCTTATGTCATGGCCTGTGGCCTCCAGGTGGGATAGGTGTGTGAAGCCTGATAAAGATTCCCAACCACCCCAGGCCTCTTAGCACTCTGCTCTCTCTCTCTCTCTCTCTCTCTCTCTCTCTCTCTCTCTCTCTCCTCTCCTCTGTGTACATGTGTGTGCCTCTCTCTCTCTCTCTCTCTCTCTCTCTCTCTCTCTGTGTGTGTGTGTGTGTGTGTGTGTGTGTGTGTGTGTGTGTGTAAATAGTGTGCTCTTGCTGAGAGAAGATGCTCCCCCCATCTATCTCCTGTCTACATTGCCACTCATCTGCCTCCACTCCTTTCACAACAGGCCTGTCACATGACGTCATTACTCAGTGGCACACCTTGGCACAGGCACAGCATTATAGTTCACAACAATGTGCTAATATGCTACATCCTGCAGTGCTCGGTCCTGGAAACCTGACTGAGTCAATGCAGAAGTGAAGAAATCTCAGACAAGGATGAAACAACAGACAGGCAGGCGGAAAAGCTGGAGTCGCAGGGCTCTGCTTGCTCTGACGGAGGGCGCCTACCTCAGAACTTGCAAAATTTGCACACTTTCTCTATCCAATACAAAGAGAAGGGTTAGCTGGTTTCCACGGGATGTCTCCTTAGTGCAGCCTCAGGCTATAGATCTCAGTGAAGAGGAACCTATGACAAGACTTTCTGTACACTGGCTTTAGCAAACAGAAGGTCAGTTCTTACTCAATACTTACCAGAAAAGGCTTTGGTCTTTCCAGGAGCTGAAGCTTTGTGCCCTTGTCAATGACACACATTCTCTCAGGACCTGATCTCTGCTCCCCACACAGATTTGTGTACATCAGATATTGTTTCAGCATTACTTATCACACACACACACACACACACACACACACACACACACACACACACACACACACGATTATTCCTCACTTGAGAGAAACTGTAAGAATTTGCTGACAGGCTGGACTATGGTCGTGCATGTTTTCAATCCCAGCATTTAGGAGGCAGAGGCAGGCAGATCTCTGTGAGTTCTACGATAATTTCTGATTGTTCTGTTAAGCTATATATACTGCTTTATTTTGTTTTCTTCCAAAACATTGACAGAGTTGGGAGGTAGATCAGTCAGTAAAGTACTTGCTGCACAAGAATGAGGACCCAGGACTGGAGAGATGGCTCATCGATTAAGAGCACTGACTGCTCTTCTAGAGGTCCTGAGTTCAATTCCCAGCAACCACATGGTGGCTCACAGCCATCTGTAATGAGATCTGATGCCCTGAAGACAGCTACATTGTATTTAAAAAGAAGGAGGAGGAGGAGGAAGAAGAGGAGGAAGAGGAAGAGGAGGAGGAGGAAGAAGAGGAGGAGGAGGAAGAGGAAGAGGAGGGCCTGGCTGGGTGGTGCTGGTGGTGGCTGCTGGGCTGTGGTGGTTGCTGTAGTGGCAGCACATACCTTTAATCCCAGCACTTGAACAGAGGCAGAGGCAGGTGGATCTCCAAGTTCAAGGCCAGCCTGATCTCCAGACTGAGTTCCTGAAACAACAACAACAACAGAAACAACAATTTAGGACCTGAGTTTGGACTTCCAGCTCCCATGGAATAAATAGATTGGTAAATAGGTAGGTTTTGGACCCTAGGACTAAGGGACTGAGGTTTATTTTACTTATCAGAGCAAACCTGGTCTCCAGGTTCTCCTAGCAACCCTCAGTCCCGCCCCCAACTTACCAAACCAGGGACTAGGCTGCCCTTCCCCCTGAGACTCTTCCCTATACAATCCAGATATTTTGCGCTCTCTCTCTCTCCCTCTCCCTCTCCCTCCCTTCCCTCTCATCGAGCATGCACTTTATCGCTTTCTTTTCCAACTCCGAATCCTCAGGTGACTTCCCTGGCCTCGGTCCCGGGTAGTGAACTCACCTGAGAGCTGTTTCTCAATAAACCTGCCTTTAATATATTCTAATCTGGCTTGAATTGGTTTATTTCACTGTCAGAGGAGAAATAACTTATCAGTTAGGTAGGTAGGTAGGTAGGTAGGTAGGTAGGTAGGTAGGTAGGTAGGTAGGTAGGTAGGCAGGCAGGCAGACAGAATGCTGCACTAGGGTGCCGGAGATTGCTGGATTGGCCCACCAGTCTAGCTGAACTCAAGGGTATCCAATGCCCTCTTCTGGCCTCCACTGGCACTGCATCCATGTTCACCAATTCCTCTCTCTTACAAACACACACAAATAATTAAAAATAAAATTTAAACTTGTGTTTTCAAGACAGTTTCTCCGTATATCTCTGGCTGTCCTGGAGCTCACTCTGTAGACCAGGCTGGCCTCGAACTCAGAAAGTCGTCTGCCTCTGCCTCCTAAGTGTTGGAATAAAAGGTGTATGTCACCAATACCAACTAAAAATCTTTTAAACACAAAAGAGTGAGCCAACGGTTGACAAGGTGACTCCATAGTGGAGCATTTGCCTTGCAATAATGAGGACAGAATTGTGGTCTATCTGTAAAACAATATCCTATTCAGCAACCAATAACTATTAACGTGTACGACGTGGGCGACTCTTTCTGGGCAGGGTGACACGTGCCTTTAATCCCAGCATTTGGGAAGCAGAGGCAGGTGGATCTCTGCGAGGTGGAGGCCAGCCTGGTCTACAACACAAGCCTCAGGATTTATTACTGAAACTGGAAGAAGAGTCCAAGTTCAAGTTCTGAGGCCAAGATGACTAGGAGAACCTCTCCTCTCGCTGAATTTGTTGGGACCCCCAGGAGGACCCCCAGTTTTCACAAGGGGTAGCAGTGATGGGGATTGGGGTCAATTGCATCTGACCAATGAGGAGAAGGAAATTCCTTTCCATACACTCGGCCTCTGTACCCTCCAGTGGGTACAGTTTCCAACTGCAGGATCTGTAATTCTCCACTTGTTGCCAGCAACAATGCCAGAAAGAAACTCCTAGGCTCCACTGAGACGTCAAACTCACTTAAACTTCTCCCCCTCATTCTCAGCCTTCTCTAGTTCTGAGCTTCAGTGCAGACCCAAGGACTAGCAATCACTTTTGGCCAATATCTCATTCCTTTACGTTTTTTCTATCCTCTGCAATTACTCGACAGAGCCTCAACCCTGGTGTGACTTGGTCCTCTTCTCAGACCTTGGCTTTCTCTCACAAACCTAATAGGCCTCCACACAAACCCCTACGGGAGTGAACTGGCCTACTTTCCCACCAGAAGCCACCTCCTCCATCTGTGACCTAGATCCCATTCCCTCTTGTCTTTTCAGGTCTTTGCTCCTTAAATCAACAATATATTGCATACATACACATGTTTTTAGGCAGTGCTACACACAGTTGCACAACCGCAAACGCCCTAGAAATCCTCCAGATAGCCACCAATAAAAGGCATGTTAAATGAATTGTGGTATAGTGTTCAACTATGAAATTTTTCTGAAGGATAACTAAATGAAGCAACATGGAGGCTTCACAGGACGAAATATGGAAGAGAAAAAGTAAGCCCAAAGAAGAATGATCCACTCTGGTGCCATTTATGAAGGTCGGAGGCAAGCGCTATGAGCTGTGTGAGTTGTGGTGGTGCCTGTCTTCGCCTATAGATGGAGGGCAGGGAGAGGTCAGGCTCTGTGAGTTCTAGGCAAGCCTGGGTTACATAGTAACTTCCAGGGCAGCCAGGGTTATATAGTAAGACCCAGATAAAAGACATGAAACAAACGAACAAAAGAAACAAAAAATAAAGACCCCCTCCCCTAAATAAAACAACACAAAGTAACAACAGCAAAACACAAAGGATATTGAGTTCGAGAGTAGCTAGTCGGTAAAAACACTGTTGGGCTGGAGAGATGGCTCAGAGATTAAGAGCACTGAATGCTCTTCCGGAGGTCCTGAGTTCGGATCCCTGCAACCACATGGTGACTCACAACCATCTGTAATGAGACTTGATGCCCTCTCCTGGTGTGTCTGAGGACAGCTACAGTGGATAAATAAATCTTTAAAAAAAAAACCAAACAAAAAAACCAAAACAAAGAAAACCACTCACTGCTTTTGACGACTAGGGTTCACTTCGCAGCACCTATATGGTAGCACTGGCTAAAGGGAAATTCCAGGCCTTCTTGGGCATGTGTATGTATATGGCACATGTAAAGGCAAACACACAGAAATGAACAAAGAGAGGCTTGAGAGATTGCTGGGGGTTATAGAGTATGTTTTCCTCTTCCAGAGGATCCTTCGTTCAGGTCCTAGCATCTACATGGTGGTCACAACTGCTTGTAGCCCTAGTTCTGGGAGATACGATGCCCTCTTCTGGCCTCTTTGGCTAAACATTATTCACATATACACACATGCAAAACCCTCATACACATAAAAAAAATCTTTAAAAATAATATAAAATTTTGAAGAAAGCAAGTAATAATGAATAAAATATAATTTGTATTTACATTTGAAATTATACATATATCCCTATTTTCAGAAGGAATGATAAATGGGGGCTGGAGAGACAGCTCATTCATTACTAACATGCACTGTCCTGTGGAGTTCCATTCTGTTCCCAGAACCCACGAAAGGCAGCTTACAAATACCTGCAAGTACAGCTAGGGGAATCCCACACTGCTGGCCTCCATGGGCTCCTAAATTCATGTGTACATGCCCATACACAGACACACACATTTAATATTAAAAATAAAAAATAAGGGCTGGAGAGATGGCTCAGTGGTTAAGAGCACTGACTCTTCTTCCAGAGGTCCTGAGTTCAATTCCCAGCAACCACATGGTGGCTCACAACCATCTGTAACGAGATCTGATGCCCTCTTCTGGTGTGCATGAAGACAGTGACTGTACTCACATAAAATAAATAAAAATTTAAAAAAAAAAAAAATAAAAAATAAGAATAATTAATCTGGGGGCTGGAGAGATGGCTCAGCGGTTAAGAGCACTGACTGTTCTACCAGAGGTTCTGAGTTCAATTCCCAGCAACCACACGGTGGCTCACAACCATCTGTAATGAGATCTGATGCCCTCTTCTGGTGTGTCTGAAGACAGCTACAGTATACTTATATATAATAAATAAATCTTTAAAAAAAAGAATAATCAATCTGGGTGTAGTGATGAGTACCTTTAATTTCAGCAGGCTAGCCCGGGGTTTATAGTAATATTTTGTTGAAAGAAAGAAAGAAAAGGGGCTGGAGAGATGGCTCAGTGGTTAAGAGCACTGTCTGTTCTTCCCGAGGTCCTGAGTTCAATTCCCAACAACTGCATAGTGGCTCACGGCCATCTGTAATGGAATCTGATGCCCCCTTCTGGTGTGTGTAAAGACAGTGACCATGTACTCACATACATAAAATAAATAAACAAATAAATGAATAAATACATAAATAAATAAAAAGAAAGAGAGGAAGAAAGGAAAGAAAATAGAGAGCATTTGTAGGATGAGGTACTGGGGAATGGGAAAGATTCAGATATAGTCAGATGAAAGTGTTAACTAGGTCTCAGGCTGAATGATATGTCACAATGCTTTCTTCTTGTTTTGATTTTTTTTTCTTTTTTTTTTTCTTTTTTTCAGAGCTGGGGACCGAACCCAGGGCCTTGTGCTTGCTAGGCAAGCGCTCTACCACTGAGCTAAATCCCCAACCCCTCTTCTTGTTTTGAAAAATAACATTTATTATTTTAATTTTAAAATAAAAAATTATTTGCAACATTCTGTTCTGTTTTTATTTTCTTGAGACAGGGTTTCTCTGTGCAGCCCTGACTGTCCTGGAATTCACTTTGTAGATCAGGCTCACCTTGAACTCACACAGATCCACCTGCTTCTGCCTCCCAAGTGCAGAGAGTAAAGCCTCGCGCTGCTACCACACAGCTATAAAATTATTTTTATAACAATAAAGTTACATTTTACTTATTTACATTTATTTATTTAAGTGTGATTGATGTATTTATGACATTTATATGGTACATTGTAGCTGTTTTCAGACACACCAGAAGAGGGCATCAGATCCTACTACAGATGGTCGTGAGCTGGAGAGATGGCTCAGTGGTTAAGAGCACTGATTGTTCTTTTGGAGGTCCTGAGTTCAGTTCTCAGCAACCACATGGTGGCTCACAACCCTATGTCATGAGAGTTGGTTCTCTCTTCTGGCCTGCAGGTATGCATGCAGGCAGAACACTGTGGACATGATAGATAAATAAATCAAAAATATTTTTAAGGTTCTGAAATGTATTTATCTTATGTGTATGAATTTTTCTCTGCATGAATGTCTGTGTACCTCACATGTGTCTCTGGTGCCTGAGTAGATCAGAAGAGGGCAGAAGATCTCCTGAAACAAATTACAGATAATTATATATCATGATGTAGGTTCTGGAAACCCAACTCCAGTTCTCTGGAGAGCAGTAAGTCTCTTAACTGTGGAGACACCTTTTTGGCCATGTTTTTAAAGTTTTAAAAGTTGTATTATCCCTGGGTGGTGGTGGTGGTGGTGGTGGTGGTGGTGGTGGTGGTGGTGGTGGTGCATGTCTTTAATCTCAGCACCCGGGAAGCAGGCGGAAGCTGATCTGAGTTTGTCATCAGCCTGGTCTACAGACTGAGTTCCAGGACAGCTAGGGGTACGTAGAGAAACTCTGTCTTGAAAAAAAATATATCATCAATCAATCAATCAATCAATCAATCGTGTGTTTGTGTTTGTTCCTGTGTGTTCCTGTGTGTGTGTGTATTGTTGTCCACATGTAGAGGTCAAAGAACAACTTTAAGGAGTGTGCTCTCTCCTTTCACTTAGTGGGTTCTCAGGATTGAGCTTAGTCAGGCTTGGTGACAACTTCCTTTATCTGCTAAAGGATTGCTCCTGTCCTAATTATGTTTTTTTTAAAGATTTATTTATTTTTTATTTTTTTATTTTTTTTTGTATAAATTTATTTATTATATATACTATAGCTGTCTTCAGATACACCAGAAGAGGGCATCAGATCTCCTTACAGATGGTTGTGAGCCACCATGTGGTTGCTGGGAATTGAACTCATGACCTCTGGAAGAGCAGTCAGGTGCTCTTAACCACTGAGCCATCTCTCCAGCCCCTAGATTTATTTATTTATTTATTTATTTATTTATTTATTTATTATAAGTACACTGTAGCTGTCTTCAGACACACCAGAAGAGGGCATCAGATCCCATTACAGATGGTTGTGAGCCACCATGTAGTTACTGGGAATTGAACTCAGGACCTCTGGAAGAGCAGTCAGTGCTCTTAACCGCTGAGCCATCTCTCCAGCTCCTAATTACAGTTTTTTTTTTTTTTTTAATAAAAAAAATTGTATTTACTTAGAAGCATTCAGAATGTCAACAAAACAGCCGCCATTTTTTTTTGCAATTACAGAGTGGTATTCAGTTAACAGAACAACAATTACCTTCGTATAAGCTGCATCAGAGACAACTGAAGATGGAAAAAAAAAGAAAACCAAAAGAAAAAAAAAACAAAAAAACAAAAAAAAGAAAGAAACCAAAAACCAAACTACTGTCCCCATATATAACTAATTTGTGCTGTGCACCAACAAGAACCTGCTTTAATTTCCATGCCAATTTACAACCCCCAGACTGTACCAGGCAAGGTTAGTGGCTATTGAAAATACCACCAGGACAGGGCTAGCTAAAGACACATTCGGTAGTGTGTTAACTATACAAAAAAAGACACTGTACAGTTTTTTTTGTTTTTTTGTTTTTTTTTTCGGAGCTGGGGATCGAACCCAGGGCCTTGCGCTTCCTAGGCAAGCGCTCTACCACTGAGCTAAATCCCCAACCCCACTGTACAGTTTAAAAACAAATCTTACACAGCCTTACATTTCAATTTTTTTCTTTAAAAGGAGTGAGTTGTGTACAGGGGGGTTAAATGCTTTATAGACAAGAAAAAAAACTGCGCTAGAACCAACTTATTCATCATCATCATCTTCTTCTTCATCTTCGTCTTCCTCTTCTTCCTCCTCTTCCTCATCCTCTTCATCCTCCTCATCATCTTCCTCTTCCTTCTTTTTCTTGCTCTTCTCAGCCTTGACCACCCCCTTTTTCGCTGCATCAGGTTTTCCTTTAGCTCTGTAGGCAGCAATATCCTTCTCATACTTCTCCTTCAGCTTGGCGGCCTTCTTTTCATAGGGCTGCTTGTCATCCGCAGCAGTGTTGTTCCACATCTCTCCTAGTTTCTTCGCAACATCACCAATGGATAAGCCAGGATGCTCACCTTTGATTTTTGGGCGGTACTCAGAACAGAACAAGAAGAAGGCCGAAGGAGGCCTCTTGGGGGCATTGGGGTCCTTGAACTTCTTTTTGGTCTCCCCTTTGGGGGGGATGTAGGTTTTCATTTCTCTTTCATAACGAGCCTTGTCAGCCTTTGCCATATCTTCAAATTTCCCCTTTTCTTTAGCAGACATAGTCTTCCACCTCTCTGAGCACTTCTTGGAGAACTCTGAGAAGTTGACAGAAGCATCCGGGTGCTTCTTCTTGTGCTCCTCCCGGCAGGTTTGCACAAAGAATGCATATGAGGACATTTTGCCTCTCGGCTTCTTAGGATCTCCTTTGCCCATGTTTAGTTGATTTTCCTCCGCGAGGCACAGAGTCGCCCAGTGCCCGTCCGGCTCTCGCTTGCCCCGGCGCTGTCTCTATGGAGCTCAATGTACTGCAATGGCTGTCCTAATTACAGTTTTAAGGTGTACTTTTTTTATTTTCTCTGACTATTTTATCTGCATGTAAGTGCCCTGGTGTACGCAATGTCCCCAGAGGTCAGAAGAGAGCACTAGATCTCGTCGAACTGGAGTACAGCTGGTTGTGAGTAGCCATGTGGACTCTGGGAACAGAACCTGGGTTCTCTGCAAGTCATGAACCAGCCTGCCCCCATCTGAGTCTTAAAAGCCGTCTTATACTAACGACAAACCAGGCCCACTATTGTTTACAATTACACGTCTGTTTTTCAAGAATTGACTATGTTCTACCTGTAACCTTAACTACAAATGGTTCTGTACTGCCTGTTCCAGGAAATGGCAACCATGCTTTTTCTTCAAAAAGTTGTAAAAACCATCTTGCAATCTTTCCTTTGGTCCAAAACGTTGTGACACCTACCTTGAATGACCACCTTGCAATTGTGCCTTTGTTTCAGAAGGGCAATGTGACTAATGTGTCATGTTCATGTTCTGCTCCTGTATCCCTGCCTATTTTTCCCACCAAATCCCCCATTTGGAAACACCCACCCCAGAGCTTTAAAAACCTTATCCTACTCACATCCAAGGCTGGGTTCTTGAACCCCACTTTAAGGTGTGCAGGAATGAAAAAAAATATTTTTGCTTTAATTAATTTGACCATGCTGGTTTGGGTTGGTGGTCTTTCTCCTGCAATCCTTGGGATTAACACAGGGGCAGCAGATACTTTTTTTTTTTTTTTTTTTTTGGTTTTTTTTTTTTTGAGCTGGGGACAGAACCCAGGGCCTTGCGCTTCCTAGGCAAGCGCTCTACCACTGAGCTAAATCCCCAACCCCAAATACTCTTAACTGTTTAGCAATCTTTCCAGCCCTATCTAGCTCTACTCTTATCTTATTTTGTTTGTGGATGTGGGGAACAGAATCAAGAAATGAGCATTGGTTGTTTTCCTCACAATCTCATAAAAAAAAAAAAAGACTTCTTTTTATATATATGACTTTGTATGTAATACATATATACATACCCATACATAAATAAACCATACATTAGTACATACATATCCACACACATATAAGCATACATAAATACATAAACCATAATGTACATACATAAAAATACAGAGTGTGTGGTGCTCTGGAGATCAGAAGAGGATCTCAGATACCCTGGAAGTATACATAGCTATGTGTTACTATGTAAGTGCTGTAAACCAAACAGTGTGCATTTGGACACCAAATATACTGTATGAGCAATGTGTGCTCTTAATGGTTACCTCTTAATGGTATCTCTCCTGCATCTTTGTTTTGTTTTGTTTTGCCTTCCCAGAACTGGGATTATGGGCAACAGTAAGCTGTTTTTTAGCCTGGGTAATGGAGATCTGAACTCTGGTCATCATGTGTGTGGGGAAGTCCTTAACACTCTGAGGGATCTCCCCAGCCCTGAACTCCCTTTTTGTTGTTTGTTTTGAAACAATGTCTCACCGTGTAGCACTGGATGGCTTAGAACTTGCCTTGTAGACCTGGACTTGAACTTCCAGAGATCTGCCTGAGGTTAAAGGTATGCACTGGATTCAATACTTTTAAAGAAAACAGGGAACATTTTTTAAAAAAAATATTATTTATGGGGTTGGGATTTAGCTCAGCGGTAGAGCGCTTGCCTAGCGAGCGCAAGGCCCTGGGTTCGGTCCCCAGCTCCGAAAAAAAGAAAAAAGAAAAAAAGAAGAAAAAGAAGAAGAAAGAAGAAAAAAAAAGAAAAAAATATTATTTATTTAATGTATTTGAGCACACTATAAGCTGTCTTCAGACACACCAGAAGAGGGCATCGGATCCCATCATGTGGTTGCTGGGAACTGAACTCAGGACCTCTGGAAGAGCAGTCCACGCTCCCAACCACTGAGCCACCTCTCCAACCTGGGAACTTTTTTTTTTTTTTGGGGTGTATTTCTTTGGGTCTACACATCTAATCCTAACTACAATCTTTTCCTCATAGCTTTATTTGATTAACAAAATTCACAGTCATGGCATTTTGCTCTTCTCAAGAAGCAGTAATTTCCCAGCCAATGTTGCCTGACACTCTGTTTTACTCTATTTACATCAGTTTTTTTTCTTTTTTTTTTTTTTTTTTTTTTTTGGTGAGACTGTAGACGCTGGACTGGAACCTGTGGCGATCCTCCTACCTCAAGGCTGGAATTCCAGGCGTGCACTGTCACGCTTGGCTTCCATTGTTCGGCTTCTAAATCCGGGAACCTGTTCCTGAAGCTAATAAAGATCCTAGAGAGTGAGAACTCTGAACTTCCTGCTGTTTAAGCCGCTCCAGGTGGGAAGGCGGGCTTCCGAGAACGGTGGGCGGGGCTCAGAGCCTTAGGCCCCTCCCACACCTTGCGTACCCTTGGCGCCAAACTTCCCAGCTTTTCTCGCGGAGCGAAGTCCCGAGCCTCGCGAGAAGTGCTGTTGGCGCGCTTGGCGGCGGCCGCCGTTTGGGTGAGGTGAGACTGCTTTTTTGGAGGGCAGTTTTGGAAGCAGAGGCCGCGCTGCAAGCCTGGCGCGGGGCGCGGGGCGCGGAAAGTGGGGACGCACACAGGAGCCGGGCGGAAGCGGGGCTGAGGAGGAGCGGGTGGGAGGCGCCCGAGGGACCGGAGGATGGCGGGCCTGCACCTGAGGCGGCGCCTTCACGGCGCGCACTGACCTGCGCCAAGCTTCGGAACTGAGAATATGGAATGAGTTTGACCAGATGAGAGGAAGGATGAGCAGCAGGCTGGAGAGCAAGGAAGGGAGATGTGAGATTTTTAGGGATGGTACCCTAAGGCAGAGCATGAGTTAGGATGGTAGGACTTCCTTTAGGGCGAGGAGCATTTGACAACTAGGAAAAAGTTGTACCTTGGAAAAAAAAAAAGAAAAAAAATTTAAAAGTTTTGGGGGTGTATTAGACATGTTCTGAGTATAATATCTTTAGTTGTTTTTGTTTTTCTTTTTTAAGATTTTTTTTCTTTTTTCTTTCTTTTTTTTTTTTTTTTTTTTTTTTGGAGCTGGGGATCGAACCCAGGGCCTTGTGCTTTCTAGGCAAGCGCTCTACCACTGAGCTAAATCCCCAACCCCAAGATTTTTTTTAATATGAATACACTGTCATTGTCCTCAGACACACTAGAAGAGGGCATCAGATCCCATTACAGATGGTTGTGAACCACCATGTGGTTGCTGGGAACTGAACTCAGGACCTCTGGAAGAGAAGTCAATGCTCTTAACTGCAGAGTCAACCCCCCACCCCCCTAGTCCCACAGTTTGTGTTCTTAACAACTCCCAGCCATCTTTTCAGCCCAAGAGTTTAATTTCTAATTAAAGATAGGTTCTCAAGATAGGTAGCCCAAGCTGGTCTGGGGTTGGCCCAGCCACATCGCTGAAGATAACAAATTTCTAATCCTCTTGTCTATTCCTGAGGGCTGAGATTATAAATCCATGCACTCCCCAAGGTAGTTTATGGGGTTCTTGGAATTGAACTCAGTGCTTTGTGGATTCTAGCTAAGCCCTCCACCAAGTAAGCCTACATTCGTAGTGTATGTTCCTTGTGTGTATAGACAAGGATTCTGTTTCCCCAACTGGTCTCATGGTTCCTACTTTAGACTCTTGAGTGTTAGTTAGGACTACAGTGCGTATCACTGTTCCTAGCTTGGAATTCTTTTTAAATTCCTTTCCTCAGCAAATGTATATGGAACAATTGTGTATCAGGTTTTGGGACATAGTGGTGAAACAACAAAGAGACTTGCCTGATTTTTGTCCTAAGAGAGCCACAATCAATATAGGAGACTAACATTAAATAAATAAAGCCTAACTGAGAAATGATGATTTCTATAAAACTTCTCCATAGTGCTGCTTATTCTTATAAGAAAATTCTGGGCCATCAAGATGGCTTGTCAGGGGAAAATGCTTGCAGTACAATCTAATGATTTGAATTTAATTCCAAGATGGTGAGAAGAAAGCTGTTCTTAGGTGTGTCCACATGTACTCACACTCACAGTGTTATTACTCGATTTAGGGACATTTGAATGGTCTCTTCTCTAAGGTAAGGGTCTTGGGTGTAACTAGGATGAATTCTGTCCCTCCTGCTTCTACCTTTGTGTTAGGACTGCAGACTGCATAATCTCTTGGTTTGAGATAGGTTTTTTTTTTTTTTTTTTTTTTTCCGGAGCTGGGGACCAACCCAGGGCCTTGCGCTTGCTAGGCAAGCGCTCTACCACTGAGCTAAATCCCAACCCTTAGATAGGTTTTCCTGAGGAGGTAATGGTTAAAATTTGAGAAGAATCAGGGGTCAGGGAAGAGCTTTCAAAATGCATGTAATGTTAGTACTTGGGAAGTAGAAGCAGGAGGATCGGGAGTTGGAAAGACCCTCTTTCAAAATGCAAGAGTAGGGCTTGGTTGGTGTAAGGGATTTACTGCTCTCGACAAGGACCTGGGTTCTGTTCTCACAAGCTACACCACCACTCAAAACTGCTTGTAACTCTACTTTCCAGGGAACACATCGCCCTTTTGCTCTTTGAACATATACACATGTGTACTGCACATAGACACAGACAAATACACAGGTAAAAATTTATCTTTGCCAGGTGGTGGTGGTGGTGGTGCAAGGCTTTAATCCTGGAACTAGGGAGACAAAGATAGGCAGATTTCTGAGTTTGAGGCCAACCTGGAGTACAGAGGGTTCTAGGTCATCCAGGAAGACACAGAGAAACCCTGTTTGGGGTGGGGAAAGGAGGGGGGGACAACAAAAAACCCAAACAAATAAATAACTTTGTATGGAACAAACATCCAGGTTCTTGACAGTAGAAATGGCTCTTTCAAGGAGTTTAAAAAGAGAGTGAGAGAGTATGAAGTGAAGTTGGCAATTTATAAAAAAATTTTTTTTAAAGAGTCTTGTGATCCAGACCAGCTTTGAACTGCTATATAGCCAAGACTGACCTTGAGCTCCTGATTTTCTTTCTTTTAAGTGCTGGGATCTATGTATTTTAAAGCCTATTTCTCCCCTACTGAATTTTTTTTCTCCTTTTGAGACCGTGTCTTCTAGCTGTCCTGGAACTTGCTATATAGACTATCCTGCCTCAACTCAGAGATCTGTCTGCCTCTGCCTTTTGAGTGCTAGGATTAACATGTTCACCATCACATCCAGCTACATTAGATGTCTTTAACTGAATTTTAGCATGATGTCAGCTTTACATTTCCAAAAGCTCAGTCCAGCTGAAGTGAGAATTTATTGAAAGAGGCAGTAGTGAGTGGAACATGGTGTGCTTGAAACAAGCAAGAAGTGTTCTGAAGTGGTTATAGAGATAAGGACAAATATTGAAGGAATATTTAGGAAATTAAGTGGATATGTTATATTGAATACAGGTAGGAAGTGTCAAAGACGACTTGTCTTTAATTTGAACATTGTGATGGGTGTTACCGAATTGAGGGCATTTACAAATTCAGTTTTGTAGCCAGGTGGTTGTTGTGGTGGCCGTGGTGGCCTTGGTGGCCTTGGTGGCAATAGCGCACACCTTTGGTCCCAGTACTCAAGAGGCAGAGGCAGACTAATCTCTGCATTTGAGGCCAACCCGGTCTACAGATCAAGTTCTAGGACAGACAGACAGTCAGACAGGGCTATACCGAGAAACCTTGTCTCTAACCGCTTCCCAGTCCACCAGAAAAGAATCCAGTTTTGTGTAGGAGTTAATGAATGCCATTGAGACAGTTGAAAGCTGCAAAATGGACAATAGGGATCTGCAGACCCAAAATATGGTCTAGGTTGGAAGAATCAAAAGTTAATAAATCTGGGGGCTAGAGAGATGGCTCAATGGTTAAGAGCACTGGCTTAACCTCTTAACAGAGGAGCTTGGTTTGATTCCTACCTATAACTGTAGGAACTATAAACTTGAATTCCAGTGGTATAGTGTCTTCTGATCTTCAGAGGCGTGTGGTACACAGACATACATGTAGGCAAAGTACCCACGTACACAAACTTTAAGAAATATGTCGTTAGGGGTTGGGGATTTAGCTCAGTGGCTAGGCAAGCACAAGGCCCTGGGTTCGGTCCCCAGCTCCAAAAAAAAGAACCAAAAAAAAAAAAAAAAAGAAATATGTTGTTATTTAGTTGTAGGGTCTACATTACATCTCAGTTCAGAGTCATTTTCCTTCATACTACTATCTTTGCTACTCTTTAAAAACCATGTATAAATTTGAAATGTGGTTTAAGTGATTTTTTTAAAGATTTATTTATTTATTATATATGAGTACATTGTAGCTGTCCTCAGACACACCAGAAGAGGGCATCAGATCTCATTACAGATGGTTGTGAGCCACCATGTGGTTGCTGGGGATTGAACTCAGGACCTCTGGAAGAGCAGTCAATGCTCTTAACCGCTGAGCCACCTCTCCAGCCCGGTTTAAGTGATTTTTAGCATGGTTTTCACTTTCCATGAACTAGATTGTGTAATAAACTGTTTTGGTTGAATAAAATAACTTTATTTTTTCTTTTGGAGGAAAAAATGTTGGAGCAAGAAGAACATGGCTTGTTTGAAATACCAGATTATGAACATGTAGAGGATGAAACTTTTCCTCCCTTCCCACCTCCGGGCTCTCCAGAGAGAGATCCTGCAGAAGCTGAACCTGATGAAGGTCTGTATCAAGAATTTCACAAAAGTCCCCTTTAATTTGTTTGTTGGTTTTGTTGTTTGTTTGAGCAGGATTTCTCCATATAGCTCATCTGTCCTGTAGACTCTGGTAGCCTCAAACTCAGAGATCCAACTGCCTCTGCCTCCCAAGTGTTAGGATTAAAGGTGTGCACCATCAAGCTTGGTTGTTCGTTGGTTTTTAAGACAAGGACTCAGAGTGTATCCCAGGCTAGCCTTGCTCTTGCAATCCTACTGTAGACTGCTGAAATGTGCCACATAGTCATGTGTCAGATTAGCTTAGAAATGATACATTTTGCAAATGAGACTCGAATTTAAAAAAATATTTACTGGCTGGGTGGCGGTGGCACATTCCTTTCTTCAATCCCAGCACTTGTGAGGCAGTGGCAGGAGGATCTCAGTGAGCTTGAGGCTAGCCTGGTCTGCAGAGTAAGTTGTAGGATAGCTAAAACTACACAAAGAAACCCTTAAAAAAAAAAAAACAAAACCAAAAATAACTTTCTTTGTGTGTATCTGAATGTACGTGGGCACACAGGTGCTACTATGTGTGCATAGGGAGATCAGAGGACAGTTTTTAATACTAAATTTTGGTCTGTTTACTTGGATCAGGGAGTGGATCACCTGTTCCTGTTCCGCCAAAGAGAATAGTTAAAAGGAATATACCCAAGCTAGATGCTACGAGGTATGCACATTTACTTTGATATATATGTTTACAGATTTCTACACAGGTAGTGTTTTTCTTTTATTATCACAAGCTTTGGTGGGTGATTTGGAGATCAGATAGAGTTCTATAAAGATTTTTTCTCCTTTAAACATTTTCTTTTCTCCAATTTAGGAAGAAATTTTTTTTTCTTTCCTCAACAGTCTTGGTTTTCACAGGGCTAGAAATTCAAAATATATTTCTCTTCACAGATTGACTTCAGAGAGAGGGCTTCCAGCCTTAAGGCATGTATTTGATAAGACAAAATTCAAGGGGAAAGGTCATGAGGTAAGAAATGTTTGATTTCTATTCCTTAGCAATGGGCATTGAATCCAGGGCAAGTGCTAGAACATGTGCTAAACAATACTACTGGAGTACATCCCAGTCCAGGTTTATTTTAGACAATTATTTATTCAAAAAATTTGAGACAAAGTAGCACTATGTAACAGTGGTTAGCTGTTGATCTTTTTTTTTTTTTTTTTTTTTTTTTTTTTTAAAGTTTTATTTTTTTTATATCAGTACACTCACTGTCTTCAGACACACCAAAAGAGGGCATTGGATCCCATTACAGATAGTTGTGAGCCACCATGTGGTTGCAGGGATTTGAACTCAGGATCTCTCTGGAAGGGCAGTCAGTGCTCTTAACTGCTGAGCCATCTCTCCAATCCATGTATTGGTCTTAATAAGAATGCCATATATTTAAATGGTTAGTCCTAAGGGAGTAGCAATATTAGAAAGATTTAGAAGGGTTGTGGAGGTGTGGCCTTGTTGGGAGAAGTGTGTCACTGGGGTGGGGCTTTGAGGTTTCAAAAGCCCATGCCAGGCCCAGTCTTGTTCTCTCTTTCTACTTATGGTTCAGAACGTAGCCCTCAGCTGTTGTTCTAATGTATACCTCTGTGCTCCCCACCATGATGATAATGCACTATAAGCCTTTGAAACTGTTACTGAGACACACCCTCATCCCCACCCCACACACTCTTGCATGCTTTCTTTTGTAAGAGTTACCTTTACCTTGGTCATGGTGTCTTGTCACAGCAATAGAACAGTGACCAATACTCTAACCCTGAACTCACACAGATCTGCCTTTGTTTGCTTCCCAAGTGGTGGGATTAAAGCCTTGTATCATCATACCTGTCTTGTTTTAGAGGTTTTCTTTTTTTTCTTTTCTTTTTAATAACAGTGTCCACATATAGGTAACAGATGTGCAGCTTGTGAATCACAAAAAATGGAGCAGGGGGTATCCCAAAGCTATTGCCTGCACATGGGATATGTTGTTATATCTGAGCTGCCTTGTCTGGCCACAGTGGGAGAGGGAGCACCTAGACTTGCAGAGACTTGAAGTGCTAGGTTGGGGGGATATCTATGGGGGCCCCCACTTGCTCAGAGGAAGAGAGGAGGGATGGAAGGATTGTGGAAGGGGGTAAATAGGAGGGGGGCAGTGAGTGGGATGTAAAGTGAATAAGTGAAAAATTAAAATTAAAAGCAGAAAGTGAGGTAAAAAATATTCTGAATATATACTGTTGTTAACCATCACCTCTAGAGAAGTAGCTTCAGTGAAATAGAAAGGGTATTGGAAGAATTAAGAGAACATAGTTTCATGTTTTTGCCACCATGTTTAACATGGCTTTAGGAAAATTAGGTCTGAGTCTCTCAGCCCAAATTTGTACCTTCAAAGTTTATAGCAATAAAATTTACTATGCTTTTTCTCACAGGGTCTTTTTTTTAAAAAAAAAAAAAAAGTTTCTTGAGACAGGGCTTTTCTGTGCAGTTCTGGCTATCCTAGAACTCACTTTGTAGATAGTCTGGGCTCAAACTCAGATTGACCGCCTCTGCCTCCCTTTTCTTTTTCTTTTTTTCTTTTTTTCGGAGCTGGGGACCGAACCCAGGGCCTTGCTAAATCCCCAACCCCAGTGTTTAATTTCTTGGAGTTAGAATTAGAAGCATTTTTGAGATGTCTGATGTGGGTGCTAGAAACTGAATTCAGTCCTCTGAAGAAGGAAGAGCAGTATGTGGGGTTTTTTGGTTTTTTTTTTTTTTGGTAGACCAGGTTGACCTTGAACTCCCAGAAATCTGTTTGCCTCTGCCTCCTGAGTATTGGGATTAAAGGTATGCACCACTGTGCCTTCTAGTCAAGGTTAAATTACAGTACCAGCTAACATGTGTTGACTTTGTCAGGTGCTTCTTTTTTTTTTTTTTTAAAAAGATTTCTTTTTCATGTATGTGAGCACACTAGTGCTGTCTTCAGACACACCAGAAGAGGGCATCGGATCCCATTATAGATGGTTGTGAGCCACCATGTGCTTGTTGGAATTGAATTCAGGATTCTGGAAGAGCAGTCAGTGCTCTTGACCACTGAGCCATCTCTCCAGCCCGTTTCTCTTATTTTAACCCTCACAATGGTCCTATGAGTGTATATTGCTTTATACTTGAAGAAATAGTCACAGGAAGTTAAGCAATTTGTATTTAAATCTATGTTTTCTGTTCTAGTTTATAGTATTGTTAAGTGAAAAATGAGTTATTTTACAGTAAAGGCAGATGTTTAGCACTTGTTAGTTAAGCTTATTGAACTTGATTTATTTATTTTAGTAATCTTAATTCGGGTTTTAAATGTAGAGGGATGTTATGGTTTGAGAGTGTTAACTGTTAGCACCACTATCTTTTTTTTTCTTGGGGTTTTGGAATATATTTCTGAATTCTCAAAGCTTGTATTTAGGAAACTGTCAAAGAGTATTCAGTGATTCCTGAGAGATACTTTGACATCTTTTATTAAAGCTTATTTTGGGTTTTTATGAATACTTCTGAAAAGATATACATAGGATTCTTTTAAACCTTTATTTTTGTACTGCTATTTTCCCTCCCCTTTTGTGTGTGTGTGTGTGTGTGTGTGTGCATGTGCATGTGCATGTGCATGTGTATGTGCTTGCCAGAGGTCAACCTCAGGTGTGCTTCCTCAAGCTCTCTCAGTGAGCCTCAGGATCAACCTTTTTTTGTTTTATTTTAAGTACTAATATTACAAGGCCTACCACTGACTTAGGGTTTCTATTGTTGTAATGAAGCACCATGACCAAAATTGAGTTGAGGCAGAAAGCATTTATTTCATTTATCACTGAAGGAAGTCAGGATAGGAACTCTATACAGAGCAGGAACCTGGAGGCAGGAGCTGATGCAAGAGGCCATGGAGGGGTGCTGCTTGCTGGTTTGCTCTCCATGGCTAACTCAGCTTGCTTTTTTACAGAACTTAGGACCACCTGCCTAGAAATGGCTCTCGCTATTATGCCTGTTTGTTTGTTTTGTTTTTAATGTAGGACTAGGGATTGTACTCTGGTT
The DNA here is from genome assembly GCF_011064425.1 of Rattus rattus. Lineage (NCBI taxonomy): Eukaryota > Metazoa > Chordata > Mammalia > Rodentia > Muridae > Rattus > Rattus rattus. The sequence continues at coordinate 58,593,080 of NC_046161.1, forward strand.
CTCAGGGTTATTCCCCAGCCAGTTAACCAACAGAGCGGTCTTCCCAGCATTGTAGTGTTGTTTTCCTGTCTAGTTTCTAAAAATCTGTGTCTAAATCAAAATCTGTATTCACTCTTTTTCCCAATGTTTTCTGAGATTATGATCGTCCAAACCTTTTTCTGTTTCTTGCTAAAAGTTTCTTAACCTTATAAATAGGACAGCAGTGACTTTGGCATTGCCTTTAAATGCTAAAATCTGCTGACATGGTCAGCTATGAGATTGAGTCTTCTGTTCAGCATTTTTATTTTTATGTGTTAGGCTGAAGACTTGAAAACGCTAATCAGACACATGGAGCACTGGGCGCATAGGCTATTCCCCAAACTGCAATTTGAAGATTTTATTGACAGAGTTGAAAACCTAGGAAATAAAAAGGAGGTTCAGGTAAGTGTGATTATCATGAATGTCATTCACAACGCTAAGTAGTACAGGATGGGCTTACTTGAGGCTGAATTGCTGGTTATGAGTCTTCATTTTGAAATATGTTTCATTAAGACGGGAAAATTAGTAGTCATTATTTGAAGTACAGCTCTTTCAGGTATGAATAAATGATTGTTCCCTTCCTAACTTATTGATAAAGATGGGGAAAAAGTGTCTTTTTTTTTTCAGACCTGTTTAAAACGAATTCGACTTGATCTGCCTATTGTACATGAAGATTTTGTTAACAATAACGGTAATTACAAGTTTATTCACTTTATTACAACGTAGCTTTTAGAAATAGGTCTAGCTGGTGTAGGCAATAACTGAGGTCTTAACCCAATATTTATATAACTATAGAGTAGTTAATAGTTGAATCTAGAATTTAGTAAATCTAGAATGTAATTGTGTGCATGAATGTTTGTGTGTGTGCGCGTGTGTGTGTGTGTGTGTGTGTGTGTGTGTTTGTGTGTGTGTTTGTGTGTAGGTGTAGTGAGCTTCTATTTGTTAGTGTGAGTATAGACTGCAGTGGACAACCTTCCATAACCTTTCACCTTGTCAACCTCAGGGATCACTCTTATGTCATCAATCAGGCTTGGCAGCAAGTGCCTTTATTTACTGAGACATCTCAGCCCAGTAATATTTATATTTGATACTTGTTTCTATTTAGTATTGTAGTTAGCATATAAAAGAATGAATTTCAGCCAGGTATAATGGCACATGCCTTTAATCTCAGCACTTAAGAGGGAGAAGTAGATGAATCTTTATGAGTTGAAGGCCCGTCTGGTACATACTGAGTTCCAGGGCAGCCAAGGCTACTTAGAGAGACCCTGTCTCACTCCCTCCTTCTAAAAGAATGTGCTTTACTGTGAGATTTTCATGTGTGTATTATTGTACTTGGCTCAAGTCCATGTTACTTTCCTTGACTCCTTCCCTCTTAAAATTTATTTCCTAAAAATATGATGGTAGCTGGCATGGTGGTACACATACCTTTAATTCCATTGCTCAGGAAGCAGAGGCAGGCAGAACATTCTGAGTTTGAGGCCAACTTGGTCTCTATACAGAGCTTCAAGGACAGCCAGGACTACATACTGAGACCCTGTCTCATGCATACAATAAAAAAAAAAAAAAAGATAGGATTACAATATCATTAGACACGTTATAGAAAGTATCAGTAAGGGCTGGAGAGATGGCTCAGAGGTTAAGAGCACTGACTGCTCTCCAAGTGGTCCTGAGTTTAATTCCCAGCAACCACATGGTGGCTCACAACCATCTGTAATGGGATCTTATGCCCTCTTCTGGTGTGTCTGAAGACAACTACAGTGTACTCACATCAATAAAATAAATAAGTCCTTTTAAAAAAAAAAAAAGAAGGCTGAGGACTACCACCACTGGCCTTTAAAAAAAAAAAAAGGAAGAAAGAAAGAAAGTATCAATAAAAGGGGGAAATTTTATCGTTTATATTGTTTGTGTGCTTGTGTGCCATGGCATGTGTGTGGAAATCAGGACAACTGGAGTAAGTTTTTCCATCATGTAGGTTCCAGGGTTGAACAAAGGTTGTGAAGCATGTTTGGGAACTTACTGACTTCATTGATGTTTTACATTCTTGTCAGTACTAATACATATTAAACTAGAGTGTTCATATGTTTAGAAACCATTAGAAAAACTGGCTCTGGGAAATTAGGTTGAATAGTTCGTAGATGAACATTTCCATTTCATCATTTGAATGTGTAGACTTGAGTTATATGTGCTAGATAACATGTGTCAGTTTTCTCACCACTTGAGAGGTGGGAGTAGGAGTCTCAGAAGTTGAAGGCCATCCTACATAGTGAATTTGAGGCTAAATTGGATTATACAAGATCCTGTTGAAAAGAAAATCCAAAAAACTAGATCCATGGCTATTGGCCTTTAGGAAGAACTGCGTGACTGTACCTGGTATTGATTGCATTGTTAGTTGTACAGTGCAACCGTAGACAGTCACATACATCAAAACAAATGGTTCCTGCCGACAGGGTCTGTATAGTTGTCAGATTTTCTGTGCGATGGCTCCATACATAAAGCTTTTTAAAAAAATTTTTAACATGTATGTTTGTGTGTGTGTGTGTGTGTGAATCTGTATGTGGCTATGTGCACGTGTGAGGCAGTTACCCACACACTGGAGCTGGGTTTATAGGAAGTTGTGAGCTGCCTAACATGGATGCTGGGTACTAAATTGTGGTCCTCTGCAAGAGCAACAAGTGCTCTTATCCACTGAGCTGTCTCTCCAGTCCCTCAGACTTAGTTTTTCACTAGTAATGTATATGGTGAATCATAAATAATGCCACACAGTTTTCTTATTGTTTAAATCAGTAGTTCTCAATCTTTCCAATGTTTCAGTTCTTTACCACAGTTCCTCATGGTGATGTTATAGTGACTCCCAACCATAGTTATTTTTGTTACTAGTTCATAACTGTATCTGTTGTAAATATAATGTAAATATCTATATTTTCTGATATTGTTAGGCAACAACCCCTGTGAAAGGGTTGTTGAACACTCCCCTCTGATCCATAGGTTGAAAACCATTGGTTTAAATAGTCTGGAACTTTAAATTCTTTTAAAAGGTGGTATTTATTAATGGTGTACAATTTGGCACATGTCAAAATAATTACTATGGTATTAAATACCAGGCATTTCTGGGTTAGTTTATTTTTTTAGCACTTTTTTGAATTGTCTACTATTGTGCTGAAGGCTTGAGGATAAAAGATGAGTAAAATTAAGCCTCTAAGTTTATAGTGTACAGATTGAGTTAGACAAATAACATTATCAGTAGTTTGACAAGTGTTAGGATTAGCCATGTGAGTGAGGTGCAGTGGACAAAAGTTACATTAACTGGGAAGAAGCTTATAGAGAAGGTATCACAAGTGTTTTTATTAAGCAGTAGAGGTCAGCCAAAGGTGGTTTGGGATGTATGCCTTGTACACAGGCATACATGTTTGAGTATTTAATTAATTTTATTAATATGTGTATTTTTATCTTAAAAAAAGCTTATTTTTTTAAATCAAAAATATATTACTATACAACTCTAAAGCAAGCACAGTGTGATTGAGTAATTCTTCCAAAAGTCTGGTGTTGGGGCTGGGACTGGGGCTGGTGAGATGGTTCAGCAGGTAAAGGTGCTTGTCACCAGTCCTGACAACCAGTGTTTGGTCCCTGGGGTCCACTGGTGGAAGGAGAGAACCAACTCCTGTGAATTGTTCTCTAACCTCCATAGGTGTACCATGGAATGCACATGCACATGCATAAACACCCATTTACACATGATAAATAAATGTAACTTAGAAAGTTTTGGGCTAATACTCAATACAATGATTTGAAAATAGGACTAGGGGTGGGGATTTAGCTCAGTGGTAGAGCGCTTGCCTAGTAAGCTCAAGGCCCTGGGTTCGGTCCCCAGCTCCAAAAAAAAAAAAAAAAAATAGGACTAGATGAACTTTTTACGTTTTGGTTTTATACATAAGGATGCACACATCCAAATAGGAATTGGAATCCCATGAACTGTGCTTAGTGAGTCTTTCATTCCTCCTTTCCTTCCTTAGGATTAAGTATTGGACTAGCACCTTGCATATGGCAAGCACTACTATTGAGTTATTTTCTCCCAGCCCTTCATTTCTTTTTCTTGAGATAGTCTTTTGTTCTGTAGCCTGGGCTGGCCTGGAACTTATGTAGCTTAGACTGGCCTTGCATTTGTGGTAATTCTTCTTCCTCAGCCTCCCAAGTGCTATAATATTGGTGTGAGCTACCTCACCAAACTTTTAGCCCTTCCTTAAAAAACAGGTCAGGGAGTAGGGGTAGGGCCCTGGAGAGATTGCCTCACTGGCTATTCGTCCAGAGGACACGGGTTTGATATCCAGTACCCATGTGGCAGCTCACCTGTAACTCTAGTTTCACTGTCCCTCATTTTTTAAAGCTCATTCTTTTTTTTTTTTTTTTTTTTTTTCGGAGCTGGGACCGAACCTAGGGCCTTGTGCTTGCTAGGCAAGCGCTCTACCACTAAGCTAAATCCCCAACCCCTTAAAGCTCATTCTTAAATGCTGGGAATCTTGTTAATGTTTACTGGTTAAGTATCCCTTATTTTTCTACAGTTATACTTTTAAAATGTATCTACTTTTTATGTGTGGTAATGAATGCACCTTCATTTGCTAAACTACCTCAATGGGCTTTTCTCTATCCTTTCTTGGTTGATTTTTCTCCAAATGAATCGGGCATTAGATTAAATACTCTGCCCCACTCCCCCAAAACCACAACTATAGTTTCTTTGTGTAGTATTGGCTGTCCTTGAACTCACTCTATAGACCAGTCTTGGCCCTTGAACTCATCTGCCTCTCCAGTACTGGGTGGGTAGCACAACTATCACTTCACTAAGATTTTCAGTTATTTATTTATTTATGATTTATTTATATGTCTCTCCAGCCTGATTTTCATATTTCTAGTAGATCTATTGTCAGTTACGTTTCTGCCTTAATGTTGCAGTTCTTATTTCATTAAGAGTAAAACCTGGCCTGGGTTCTGTCCCCAGCTCCGGGGGGGGGAAAAAAAAAAAAAGAGTAAAACCTGGGGCTGGAGTGATGGCTTAGCACTAACTGCTCTTCAGAGGTCCTGAGTTCAATTCCCAGTAACCACTTGGTGGCTCACAACCATCTGTAATGGGATCTGATGCCCTCTTCTGGTGAGTCTGAAGACAGCGACAGTGTACTTACATACATGAAATAAATCTTTAAAAGAAACAAAACAACAAAAAAGAGTAAGACCAAGACTTTCCCCTGGATCAAAGTAACTAATTTACTTTTCCTCTTCAAACTATGCTTAGATAGGAACTCATTTAAGTTTTCCTGACTACTCTGTTAAAATTATATCTCTCTCATTCATTTCTCATCATCCTCCTGCTGTTTCCTCTTTCTTTCTTTCTTTCTTTCTTTCTTTCTTTCTTTCTCTCTCTCTTTCTTTCTTTCTTTCTTTGGGGGGGGCGCTATTCAAGATGGGTTTCTCTCTGTATTCCTGGCTGTCCTGTAGACCTCCCAGGTGCTGGGATTAAAGGCTCGTGCCACTATGCCTGACCCTTTTATTTAAAAAATAATTAAATAAATAAATAAAGACAGCATCTCACCAGGTGGGGTTGGTGGTGGCCAGCATTCTGGAGGCAGATGCATGCAGATCTCTGAGTTCAAGGCCAGCCTGATTTACAGATCAAATTCCAGGATAGCCAGGGCTACATAGAGAAACCCTGTCATGAAAAACAAAACAAAACAATCAGGGTCTCAAGTAACCTAGGGTAGCTTTAAACTTGCCAGGTAGTAGAACCTTGAACTTGTCATCCTCCTGCCTCCACCTGTCTGGTGTACTGGAATTATAGGTTTGTATTACCAAATTTGACTTTCTTACATATTTTGGTTTACAGGAGTTTTTCACCACACCCAGTTTATGCAGTACTGAAGATCAAACCCAGGCTTTTGTGCTTGTTATATTAACCCAGCTATCTTCCCAGACCCCCTTTTACGTGTCCATGTGATGTAACATGCAGCTTACTATAAGAGTAATTTGTAAATATTTCTTTTACCGGAGTCAGCCAGTACAGGCCACATTTTTCTACCCTACAAATGCTTTTTTTAGGTCAGGCCACTTGCCACTTTAAAACTTCTTCAGTTGAATGTTGTATGAATTCTTTCTCTAACTCATCTAATAAATACTAAAGTTATATTAACTTTATTCTCTCCCACAGATGAAGTTGAGGAAACTAACAGCCTTGATGCAGCTGCCACTGGATTTGATGCCTTTGTGACAAGTTCATCTGACAGCAAGAGGTTTGCTTCTGAAGCGAGTAGAAACCTAACAGAAGAGCAGCAGCAGAGAATTGAGAGAAATAAACAACTGGCCTTGGAAAGAAGGCAGGCAAAGCTATTGAGTAATAGCCAGTCCCTAGAAAATGGTAAATTTTATGCTGGTTTTTATGAGCTACCATATAATATCAAGGGCATGTTAGAAATTTTAACTTCTTTACTATCTCTTGAAATAATACCTCTAGGAATAGAAAAGTGATGTTAGTTTATGTATGTATGTATTTTAGAGAGTGTCAGTATATGTATGCTTGTTGTTTGGAATCCTAAAAGAATGTTTAGGATGGTTTTCTGGATAATTTTCTCATAGTGCCAATATATTAACAATGTATTCTTCTTTGACTTCTTATTTTAAAGTACTTACATTTTTAGGATCATACTTAGGAAAATTATTATTGAGGAATCAGTACATTTTAGTTCTGGGGATTGAACCCAGCACTTTGCACATACTAGGTAGGCACTATATCATTGAGCTACACAGGGTCTCAATAGGTTGCCCAGGCTAGCCTTAAACTAACCTATAACCTAGATAGGCCTTGAACTTGCCTTTATCTCTCCTCAGCCTCCTGAGAGCTCAGATTATAGGCTTGCACTACTGCACCAGCTTGTGATAATAGTAAATGTAATATCTCCATACTCACTGAGGATTAGCAGTCAGTTTCTGTGATGTAAATGGGTACTAAAATGCTTTTTTAGGGGTGGCAGTCATTGGAGATGGAAATAGGGCCTTGGAGGGGCTGAGTAAGCATTCTTTCATGAACTGTATTCTCAACCCTTCCTTAAACTTTTATTTTGAGTTTAGGTCTTTCTAAGTTACCTAGTTGACTTTCCATTTACCCACTTAATGATCTTCTGTCTCAGCCTCCTAAGGTGAGGGGGTTACAGATATGCTGTGCAGTGGGCTACTAAAATGCTTTCTATCACATTGTGCCATTTTTGTGAGTTTTTTTTTTTTTTTTTTTTCTTTTTTTCAGAGCTGGGGATGGAACCCAGGGCAATCCCCAACCCCTTTTGTGAGTTCTTATAGTTTACTTATCTGTAGCATCTCTTTCCCACTTTAAAAATTGCCTTAAACTTCTGTCTTTATTTCATTGTATTTGGTATCTAGAGTTGGATCCAAGTCCTTATGCATATTAATGGCTTTGTACCCCAGCACAGGTTTTTTTTTTTTGCTTGCTTGCTTTGTTTTGTTTTTTTGTGTGTGTGTGGTTTTTTTTTTTAAAACAAACTGGTTCAGAACAGAGATACTATGTTTTTCTGTTTTTAATTATGTGTCTAATATATATATGATTGTATGTATGTGAGTTTAGATGCCTGGTGTGGGTGCTGGGAACTGAACTCAGGTCTCTGCAAAAGCAGAACATCTTATTAACACCTGAGCCACTTGCTGGACCTGGGTTTTCTTCTTTGTACCTACATTGTGTGGTTCACTTTAAAAGACCCAATGCCCTTTTCTGGCCTCCTTGGGCACCTGCACATGTGTGCATACAGATAAATAAAAATAAAAACCTAAAAAAAGAACTATAGTATATAAATACTATGTTGTAAAATGTCTCATCTAGCTGGGCAGTGGTGGCATAAGCCTTTAATCCCAGCACTCGGGAGGCAGAGGCAGGTGAAGCTCTTGTGAGTTTGAGGTCAACCTGGTCTACAAAACAAGTTCTAGGACAGACAAGGCTATTACACAGAGAAACCCTGTCTCGAAAAAAAAACAGAAAAGTAAATACCTAAAAAAAAAAAAAAGAACTATAGTAAGTAAATACCATGTTTTGTCTAATCCAGCCGGGCAGTGGTGGTGCACGCCTTTACTTCCAATGCCTAGGACGTAGAGGCAGGTCCATCTCTGAGTCCAAGGCCAGTCTGGTCTATAGAGCAAGTTTTGACCTTCTCAACGTTTACCTAACAATAGGGATTTAAGACTCATTTTCTGTTTATAAATTTTCCTAAATACAAATAAATATTTTAAGGTTTTCTTTTTCTCCAGACAGGTCCCCCCCACCCCCAACCCCATCCAGACAGGGTTTTAAGTGCTGGGATTAACAGGCATATGTCATGATCCCTGGTTTAAATTTTCTTTACTATTAATCACTTTGATGTAAAATTTAACTCTATTTGTCTTGACATTTTAAATGTGTGTGTGCTTGTGTCTATGCCTGTGTGCAATGTGGGTGTGGATGTGTGTACCTGCACATACAAGTCAGGGGATAATTTAGAAGTCTTCTCTTCCTTCCACCATTGGGTCAATCAGGCTTGACCTTTCCCCTTGAGTTGTCTTGCCTGGCCTGTGTCTGATGTTTTTCTTTTAAATCTCTAGTTTTATTTTGAAAGAGAAGTTACATTTGAATAAGAATGAAGAGTTTGAATATAATATCATTTTAGGACACTTAGCTTTTGTATGTGAGAGTACCAAGATTGAATCCAGGACCTCATGCTTGCTGATCTGAATTGATTCTATGACTGAGTTACACTTACCCAGGATCTTGGCACTCTAAGTGTTCTTTTATGCATTTGTGAAAAACTGGTTTATATTTAGACTTAGTTATAATTAGGTGATTATAGGCTTGATTTCTATCAAGTAAGCACTTGAAGATATTTGCATTTATCAAGATTGGATCAGTTGCTTATACTGAGTAATAATGTTGATGTTTCTCTCAGATGTGACAGTTGAAGAGAGCAGTACTGGTGAGAATCAAGAAGAGTCAAATGGATTGATCACTGCTGATGGTCTACATGACGTTCCTTCTGCCAGTACACAGGAAGAAGGACAATTGGAAGCAGAGGAAACACAGCTGGACCATCCTAACTTAGACTAATCCAGAAATGTTCTAAGTAGCAACCCTCTACAACAGAATCCTACAGGCTTGGAGTTATTTGTAGTTTTTTCTACTTTGTATAAATCCTTAAGTCTTAAGGCTTCTGTGGATTCCTGTTTAAAATACAATGACTATTTAAATTGTTTCCTACTATTTTAGTAAGTCTATTTATTATTTTCGGTGTTCTGTATAAGTCTGACTTTATAAGCTGTTTTGTAGTTTGCATTGAATTGTTTCTTACTAAATTGGGTAATGATTAAAATGTAAATATGCACTGACTGTTAGGTCAGTTTTTATAAAGAAATAAATTATTTTGTAAGCAACTCTCAGGATTTGAGTTTCTCACCATGATTTAGTTACACAAAATCATGTTTTGCTGACGTGGTTAAGGATTTTGACTATTTTGTGAACTCACTCATTGCATTGTCCTGGCTGGTCTGAAATTAGAGGTCAACGTCCTTTTTTTGCCTTCGAGGACTAGGATGACAGCTGTGTACATCATCTGGTCTTTTTTTTTTCTTTTAAACATTTATTATGTATAAGTACATTGTAGCTGTCTTCAGACACACCAGAAGAGGGCATCAGATCTCATTACAGATGGTTGTGAGCCACCATGTGGTTGCTGGGATTTGAACTCAGGACCTTTGGAAGAGCAGTCAGTGCTCTTAACCACTGAGCCATCTCTCCAGCCCCAGGTCTTTTCTTATATATGATTATTTTCATATGATTATTGAAACAGTCTTACTGCAACCTCAGCTAGTTTGAAGACTACCTTGTGTTGGGATCAAAAGATTGCTACAATACCCATCTTGCCTGCAAGAGTCACTTTTATATTTAAAAGATCACATAAAAGGTTGATACTGCCTCCTCCCCATTAATGATGATAGGCAAGTTCAGAGACAGTAGGTTGAGAGTGTGCTAGAGAGCTTTCATAGGGTATATAAGACCATGGGTATGAAACTCCAGCACTTCTAGAAAACAGGATGCCCCTCCACGTTAGTGACTTGTTGGTAAGAAACTTGGAAAGTATTGTGAGGGGCAGTTTACAAGGGTCATATGAAACTGTTGTCAATTGGTAGAAGGGATTCTGAGTTTGGGAAGCATGTATATGCCAGAAATATTTCAGAAATAAAGATTTGGGAACGATGACTAGGAGGCTAGAAGTGATGGGGCCAGATGAAGAGAGAACTTGACTGGAGTTTTTTGCCTGCTTTATGAGCTTGGAGGTGCTAACTAGAGCTGAGGAAGCACCATATTGAGACATGTTATGGTCTTTTTTTTTTTTCCGGAGCTGGGGACCGAACCCAGGGCCTTGCGCTTGCTAGGCAAGCGCTCTACCACTGAGCTAAATCCCCAACCCATTTATGGTCTTTTTCATGGCAGCATATTCCCATGAGTTGGGGAAAAAGACTGAATACAAGGACTTACAGAAGGTCTCTTGTCTCTTAGGAAAAGGGTGATGATGGTGCTATGGTGACTTATTCCTAAGCCAGACAAGGTGACATCTTGGACTGAATGGGAAATGGAGAGTAACAAAGATGGTATAAAAATCCAGACAAGATGGCTGACATTGCTTTCCAGGAGTTCAATTCCCAGAACCACATGGTGGCTCAAATCTGTAGGAGAGTGCCCTCTTCTGGTGTATCTGAAGACAAACATGGTATTAAAAATCCAGGAAGTTGGGCACAGACTATGGATTGGAGGGGGTTTACAGGAACTATCTCAGTGATGAACCAGGGAAGAATGAATGAAAAAGACAGGCCTGTTGTTTCAACATTGAACAGCTAGAAGATTACCAGGAAGGTCTGATCAGGGTTCCAGACACATTCACTGACTGGATGACAGAAGGGCAGGTGGAAAAAGTTATTTTTCCAGTAGTTGAGTTTGGGAACACTTCCTTTGGGAAGGGCCAGGTACCTGGCCTTTGAAGGTGCACACAGTAGAATTCAAGGGTGGGAAGGGAGTTTGAGGCAAGAGTGGTTGTAGCCCACTACTCTTCTGCCCTACCTCCAGCTGGTGCCAGGGCAACAGGGAAAGCATAAATCAACATGAAATAAGTTTTGGAGAAGGTAGACAGGACTGTCTTACCTAAAATGGCTAAAAATTGACCTAATGTCAGACGGACCTATGACTCAAATGTGTCTATAAAAATTACAAAAGTAAACTTCATTCAATCTAGGCAGTGGCAGCACAAGATTGTAATCCCAGCACCCAAGTGCAGAGGCAGGCAGATCTCGAGTTTGAGGCCAGCCTTGATATATTGAGTAAGTTGCAGGACAGCCAGGAATACCTAGTGAAAGTCTGTCTTGAAACACCAAAAATTAAAAAAAAGGACCCCAAACCAACCAAATTTCATTTGAAAGAATTAGTTTGAGCCAAGGGTGGTGGCACATACCTTTAATACCAGCAGTCCAGAGGCAGAGGCAAGAGGAGCTCAATGAACAGCTTGCTCTATCTACAGTGTGTTCTAGGCTAGCTAAGGCTACATAGTAAGACCCTCTTTTAAAAAAAACTAAGGATTGAGGCAAGAAAATTTTGGATTTACTAGAAAGAGACTAACAATCTGCCTTTTACAGCTCTATCGCAGCTTACTGCTGAAAGCCAGCTTTTAGTAGCTAGGCGTAGTGATGCGTGCCTTTAATCCCAGCATTGGGAGGCAGATGGATCTCTGAGTTTAAGACCAGCTTTGAGTTCCAGGATAGCCAGTTACATAGTGAGACCCTATCTTGAAAAGCTCATTTGTGTAGGGAGCTAGTTCTACGTCAGTGAGATATGAGAACATTGCCTGCCCGTGTGAAGTGCCCACTTACTTTCCTGCAGCTAGAGCATCAACTGACACACAGTTTAAGATTGAAAAGCAAGTACACCACTTAAGACAAAGCTCTTTAATGGCACCAAAGTATCTCACATTGCATAACTGTCGGAAACATCCAGAAGAGCTAGGTCCCTTATCTCCTCCAGAAGCGTGTACAGACTTCTTCCCTTTGTCTGGCGGTATTCTTGATGCTCTTCCTCAATCACCTTGCCTTTGACTTCCTGTGCAAGCTGCGCTTCCTCCACAGATCGGGTTACTTCCTTCACCAGCTCACTCTTCAGCAGGAGGGAGCTCTGATGACAGAGTTCTGTGTTTGGCATCATGTATGGTTTGTTGCTTACTATTTCAAGCCTGATCATATCAGAGTGGCAACGCGAGGCCTGGACAGAAATCCTTACCTGGCACAGAGAAATACAAGTTACTACATCATGTCCTTTTTTTCCTTCACTGAAAGCAACATTGAACGTACACAGAGACTTACCGTCACATGGTCAAACAGATGAAATGTAACCGACTGCCCTCCAGCTGTGGTAGAGATGATCTTGTTTTGAGATCTTTGTAGGGATCCTGGCTTCCATTCAGAACTGCCCTCTGGGCCACAGGAGATCACTAAGCCATCTTTATTCTTCAGATAAGCAGCACCTTTAATCCCAAACCTCATGACAGGGTGAAAACAGATAATGTAGTCTGAGTTTGCAGACCTTACTATACTTAGCCACTTTTCCTGTGGTTTACCCCAGAACATTTTTTACAAAAACAGGTAAGAAACACTACTTTGCTAGCTAAGGAAAGTCCCAAGGCTGACAGGGATGGGCACCTATATGTATGCACTCCCAATGCTCCCTTTATTTCCTGACTGCATATCATACTATGTACATACAGTCATTTTATGAAGTATATATGTAGTAGCATTGTAGCTGTGAGTATATAGAGCTTATTTGAGAAGGTCTCACTGCGTAGCCCTGGCTGGCCTCAAACTCAAGAGATCTGGTTGTGTTTGCCTCTTGAGTGCTAGAATTAGAGGTGTGTGCCACCATGACAAGCTGAGAGCCTCCTTTTGAGACAATGTCTCATTCAGCACAGTCTGGCATCAGAGTCATTACAGCTAAGGATGACCTTGAACTTCCGAGCATCTTGGTTTCTAGGCAAGTGTCATCACACCTGGTCTTATGGGATGATGGGGATCAAATCCAGCACTCCAGATGTGTTAGCGCAAGCAATCCATCCACCATTAAGCTATCCACCCCAGTCTAAATAAATACTTTAGTGAGTTATATATAATGAACATTTGTGTTCAACACTGGTATTGTTTAACTATGGTTTCTTAACCACTGCATGAGAAGTAACATACCTCGGTATAAATACAAGTACACCATTTGTTCTAATGGAATAAATAATTCCATCCGCTACGCAGCGCTCCTCAGTCTCCGGGTCTCTGTCTTTAAAGTACATGCACTGGAAGAGCTCGGTGGACTGCTTCTGAGAACGCTGTGCCGCCTGTAAGAGTGCAACCGAAAGCACGACAACTCATTCCACAGAAACAGCTTTTAAAGAGGCAGGACTCAAGTGTGTGGTGGTGGTGCCTGCATGTAATCCCAGTACTTGGGAAGCTGAGATAGGAGGATCAACATTAGTTTACAGCTACCCAGGGGAAGCCGTTGTCGTCTCCTCCTCCTCCTCCCCCTCCTCTTCTTCCTCCTCTTCTTCTTCTATTTTTTTTTTTAAGAATTATTGATTCATTTTATGTATGTGAGTACACTAGCTGTCTTCAGACACACCAGAAGAGGACATCAGATCTCATTACCGATGGTTGTGAGCCACCATGTGGTTGCTGGGATTTGAACTCAGGACCCGTGGAAGAGCAGTTAGTGCTCTTAACCACTGAGCCATCTCTCCAGCCCCAATCTCTTGGATCACCTAAATGAAAGAAGACACAGAGCAACTGGCCTCAAAACCAAACAAACAAAAGAGTAGCAAATGAGACGAGAAGGAAGGCTCAGTGGCAAAGCACACTCCATGCGAACCTTATCACCTGAGTTAACTCCCAGACTCTAAGGAAAGGCTGGACATGGGGGTACACATCTGTAATCCCAGTGCTCCCAGCATAAGGTGGGAGGTAAAGACAGGAGAATTGGCCAGAAGCTCACAGCTGTAGTGGCCAGCTGTCCTGGAGTGCACAGTGCAGCAGCAGAAACAAGACCAGCTCTAAAACTAAAACAAGGTGGAAGGCAAGAGCCAACTCTTGAAAGTTATTCTGATAGCCACATGTGCCATTACACTGCTCTGTCTCTGTCTCTGTCTCTGTCTCTGTCTCTCTCTCTCTCTCTCTCTCTCTCTCTCTCTCTCACACACACACACACACACACACACACACACACACACACACACACACACACAGAGTGGTTAAGGGCATTTATTGCCAAACCTGACAGCCTGAGTTCCATACTGGGATGAAGATGGTTGAAGATTACCAACTCCCACAAATATCCTTTGACTTTCCCTTGAGTACATATAATCAACATACACATGTATATGCAATTTAAGAATTTTTAAAGATATGAAAATTACTATTATTGAATACTCACTATTAAATATGAGGCAATGCTAACTTTTTGTTGTTGTTTTTCTTGAGACAGGGTGTCACTATTATATAGCCCTGGCTGTCCTGGAACTCACTATGTAAATCATGCTGGCCTCAAACTCGCAGAGATCTGCCTGTTTCTGCCCACCAAGTACTGGGATTAAAGGCATCTGCCACCATGCCTGGCATCCATCCATCCATCCATCCATCCATCCATCCATCCATCCATCCATCCATCCATCTATCTATCTATCTATCTATCTATCTATCTATCTATCTATCTATCTATCTTCTTGCTAATATAGACCAGGCTAGTCTCACTTTAAACTTGTGTGTCTCAGCCTTCTAAACGTTGGGGTTACACCATATCCAGCTGCTTGAACCTCTCTCTACCTTTTAGGAAAGATCTCTAATTCATTGTCAAGCTTCTAATGCTAAGCCTGGATTAGTGCACAGAGAGGCTACTTGGAGGTTCGCTTGAGTTTTCTTAGTGGAAAATATGGTGAAATCTCCTCTAAAAACACAAAGCTGCCAGGATGGTGGTTAAGAAAGGACACCTTTAATCCCAGTACTTGGGAGGCAGAGGCTGGTGGATTTGGGAGACAGAGGCAAGCAGATCTTTGAGGCAGAGGCCAGACTGGACTACGTACGTAATGAGACCCTGTCTCAAAAACAAATGCCAACAACAAAAAAATTCCCCAAATTCATGTTACCTCTGAGCACTGGTTATAGTAATTATGGAGTTTGCAAAAATAAATGGTACTCCATTCTTTGGTGCAGTGAAGCTGATAACTCTTATGGGATGATGGGTAAGAGTCTAAAATTCCTTCTTACCCGGTTTCTGTTGTTGATGTGTCTGCATAATTCCTCAAGATTTTTGTTGCTGAACAAATTTTCTTTAATTTCTACTTTCTTGTCTTTTGAAATGGCTGCCATTAATAATCGATGTACTACAATATCTGAATATCTTCTTATTGGAGAAGTAAAGTGGGTATATTTATCCAATGCAAGACCTTCAAAAGGAAAGCAAAACATCAGTATAGAGAACAAATAGCGCTTTGGAAAAGAATGCTCAAGGTCGAGCCCCACGTAGGCCGATGCCGTCAGTCACCGTAATGATGGAACTCCTCCTCTGCACAGGATCCCGTAGAGAAGTAGAGTGCGTTTGACATGGCCTGGGTGGCCATGGAGCGCAGCAGCTTGTTTACCAGGGGGTCACTGGGGTCATTTGCACTATCCAGAGAGTCAGCCAGGGTTTTATTGGACCTAACAAGAAACAGAGAAGCCTCAGTGAGTCCCCAGAGGTCATTTATAAGAGACACTTTCCACTCCTGGGGCTTAAATATCCTCAAATGCCATCAGTTAAAAGTTATTTATTTTCAGTGTGTGTGTGTGTGTGTGTGTGTGTGTGTGTGTGTGTGTGTGTGTGTGTGTGTGTTTGTGTGTGTGTGTGTATGTATGTCTTTGTAGGTCCTGGGAATCAAGCCTGGGTCTCCTGCAAAAGCAGTAAAGTCATTTTTGAGCCATTTATCCAGCCCCTGGAATTCACATTTCTTACGTAGTATAGAATAATGTTCCATTAATACATGGCTAAGTCAATGCTTGATTGACTGAAATAGCTGGTCAGGCTTTTGTGGACTTATTCTTTTTTTGTTGTTTGGTTTTGGATTCAGTGTTTCTCAGTGTAGCCCTGGCTGTCTCGGAACTCTGTAAACCAGGTTGGCCTTGAACTCAGATCAGCCTGCCTCTGCCTCCCAAGTGCTAGAATCAAAGGTATGTGCTACCTGCCTGGCCAGTTTCATTCTTAATACACTCAACTGTAAGCATCATATACAGCCCAAAGAATGGGTTTTTTGTTTTTTATTTATCAAGAATCATTTAGCCAGAGTGAGTTTTAAAAAATAAAGCAATGGGTATGGTGGCCATTCCTATTCTCCATGAACTCCAGAGGCTAAGCCAGGAAACATGGTGGAACCCAATCTCAGAGAACAAACAAAACAATAACAAAAAGCAGACCTAAATTTGACATGCACAGGTAAACCTAAGTTCTCCCCCCTTTTAAGTGTAGCCCTGGCTGTCCTGGAACTCACTCTGTAGACCAGTCTGGCCTCGAACTCAGAGATCTGTCTGCCTCCTGAGTGCTACCTCTGTCCAGCTTTACTTTTGCTTGTTAAAGAGCAAGAGAGGGTCGGTCCCAGCTCCAAAAAAGAACCAAAAAAAAAAAAAAAAAAAAAAAAAAAAAAAAAGAGCAAGAGAGGGGTTGGGGCTTTAGCTCAGTGGTAGAGTGCTTGCCTAGGAAGCGCAAGGCCCTGGGTTGGTCCCCAGCTCCAAAAAAAAAAAAAAAAAAAAAAAAAAAAAAAAAAAAGAGCAAGAGAGATTTATTTACTTTGAAAATAAAATTTAAACCTTTAGGAACATATTGGCATATTAAAAACAAAACTAGGAACATAATAGCAGCTGGCTGTGAAAGAAGGGAGAAGACAGGGTAAGGTCAATGGTGGACACACAGGCAGCCTGGGAAATGACCACAGAGAGGAGGTTCTAGACATAATGGCCTTGGCTGGAAATCCTGACCTTGCCTGGCCAACGGGTAACTTATGAGCAAGCTACTTAACCCTGTTAGACTAAAGTTCCCAACAGTAAACTGAACGCTCAGGACTCTATCTCAGCATTCTGAGGAGTAACCAGGAGGACGTCTGAAAGTCCTTGGTCAATGTGACCAGCATGCAGTCAACTCAACCAATCATTGCAGACTCTGTTGCTTGAAGACAGACGCTAAAAAAAAAAAAAAAAAAAAAAACCATTGCTAACCTGACCAAAGGTATTTGAATTAGGACCTTGTGCTTGGCAACATCATAGTTTTTAAATCCTCCAAGCAGCCCAGCCTCAGCCTGGTGATCCAGCTGCGTCAGGCTCTGATGCACCAATGTGCCTGGCTACAGGTCACATTTTAGGAACAACCATAAGATAAATAAACACACGGCACTCTCTGCCATGCCTCTGCCCTCTCAGAGGCGATTACCGTGTGTCTATGAAGAAGCCTTTTGCTTTTGCACATTCCCGGAGCTCTGAGAAAAACTCCTGGTGTGGAGGAGGGTGTTGGCGCAGCAGCGCCTGGTGGGGGAAGCTCTCCCAGATCTTCTTGGCCACCCAGTGGTTGGCCAGGATCATGCATTCAGCCACCGTCTCATGAACCTCCAGGGGCTGCTTGGGGATGAGGTCATGAATGTTCTTCTTGTCATCCAGCTGGACTCGAACCTCCACACCTTCCAGCTCCAAGGCGCCGCAGCGGTCTCGCTTTGCTCGGATGTGGCGAGCTATGTCGGTCAACTTCCCAATTGCCCATACTAACTCCTCCAGTTTGGCCTGTCGGTTCTGCTCCTCCAAGGTTTTGAATTCTGGAATATCATCAACAATGCTGAAGTTTCCATCCAGAAGTTCCTGGGCCGCCTCATAGAACAGTTTGTAAGCTGATCGGATAATGGTTCTGCCGTACCACACCTTCTTAATTTCATAAGAGGTTTTATCTAATTCCCACATGACTGACACAGCATACCTATAAAACGAGGGGCATCAACAGAATGATTAGTCCATTCTTCACAAAGTTATAATTTATTTACTTTGTGTACATTTACATGTATGTTGCACATGTGAGTATCGTGACAAATGTGGAGGTCAGGGGCCATTTTGGGAGAGCCAGTTCTCTCCTTCCACCATGTCAGTCCTGAAGATCAAACTCAGACATAGCACAGGTGTCTTTTCCCACTAAGCCATCTTCATTATTAATCTTTATTTAATATACATAGGTATTTTGCCTGTGTGTATGTCTGAATACCAGGTGTGTGTCTGCTGCTCAAGGAGGCCAGAAGAGGGTGTCAGATCCCCTGGAACTGGAATTACAGGCAGCTGTGAGGTACTGTGCAGACGCTGGGAATCAGCCTGAGTTGTTGGAGTTCCCTGGAAGAGTGGCCAATGCTCCTAACTGTTGAGCCATGTCTCCAGTCTATTTCCATTCTATTTTAGAAGCAAGCAGAACTTGATTTTGAATTAAATTTGAAAGAAATGACCTTGCTACAGACTTTTGGTGCAATTTTTTTAATCATTCCATTACACACACAACCTATCCGCCTGTCTGTCTTGTTTGTCTTGCCCATCTGTCTGTCTGTATCCACACATTCACACAAATATTTTAATGTTAAAAAAAAGTCAGGCTGGGTGTGGTGGCACACACCTTAACTCCAGCATTTGGGAGGTGAAGACAGGCTGACATTTGTGATGCCGAGGCCAGTCTGGTCCGTTTAGGGAGTTCCAGGCCAGCCAGGGCTACATAGCATTCACTATGTAACCTGTGTCAACAACAAAGTCAAAATGGGTTCTGTTAAACCCAGAACAACTCTGCAGTGAGTTCCCACACAACATGAAAAACCTTACGGCTCTCTATTTTAATTAGGAAAACTTAGCACTGACTGAGTCAAATCTGTTTAGTGCCAGGAATGGAAGAAAGCCTTTAAATCCTGCAAGATGACAGGCAGCTCAGTATCAATCTTGGTGATAGGTTAATTAACAAAAAGCTCATTTAGCAAAGAGCCACTCTGCCACCGAGACATTTTATTAAAGAAAAAAACCCTATATATTTATAACATACATTTTAGAGGGGCTGATTTTCCTAGTATAAAAAGAGTTTTTACAATCAGCAGTGACTCACAAACACAAATGAGAACAATAAGGACTGTGAGGCGGCTCACAGGAGAGGACACAGGACACCCTTTAACCATAGCGCTCAGCTGTGCAGAGCAGAAAAGCAGAAGTTTAAATCAAGACACTACGTGTCTAAGCTGATGTACATGAGAGGACAGCATAGTGCACCGGCAGGCTGTGGGAACGAACTCTTCACTCACTGCTGTAGGGACAGATTGCTGCAACCTCTGTGAGTGCAATCTAACTGTGTGGATCTAAACACAGAGACAGAGAGACAGAGACAGAGACAGAGAGAAAGACAGAGAGACAGAGAGAGAGAGAGGGAAAGAAAGACAGAGACAGAGAGAGAGGGAAAGAAAGAGAGGGAAAGAAAGACAGAGACAGAGAGAGGGAAAGAAAGAGAGGGAAAGAAAGACAGACAGAGAGAGAGGGAAAGAAAGAGAGGGAAAGAAAGACAGAGACAGAGACAGAGAGAGAGAGAGAGAGAGAGAGAGAGAGAACCAGTGCTGGTGAGTCTCCTGTCTCAGTGATAAGCATACTGACTGCTCTTCCAGAGGACCTGGGTTCAGTTCCCAGAACCCACATGGTGGCTCACAACTGTCTGAAAGTTCAGTTCCAAGGGATCTGATACTCTCTCTGGCCTCTGCAGGCACTAGATACACTTCTATGGTACTTATGCAGGCAAAACACTCAAGGCACATAACACAAAATAAATCTTTTTAAAAAGGAACAGAGGGGTTGTGGCTAGAGCTCAGTTGCTAAAATGCTTTACTTAGCTCGCACTGAGCCCTGGACTGGTCCCGGCACCATATAAAGCAGGCACATTGGTGCGCAGGCAGAGGCAGGAGGATCTGAAGTTAAGGTAATCCTTGGCTTCCAGTTGTTAGAGAACAGGATACCTGACACCATGTCTAAAAAAAAAAATCTAAGTGCTGAATAACATAGATATTTTGGGTTAGAAACAGAAGCAGTTTGCTCAGGAAGGCCAGCACCCCTACAATGGGAGTCTCCCATTTATATCAACTGTATGCTAGTATTTTTATAAAAAAAATAAAAATTGCATACATCCATATTTGTGTGTATTAGAAATAGAAAAAAAATATTCAGTACCCAGGAAAAAATAGGAAGGTGGCTTTGATCTCTTGGAGCTTCCTAGTGTTGGAGTGGTTGACTTACGTGCTCACTAATAAACAGAAACTCCCTACGCCCAGGGGCCTTCTGAAGAGCAGTATCCACTGGAGAGCTTACTACGTTCTCCTCAGCCTGTGGATGGCTTCAGAAAGCTAACATCAGAGCAGAGAGAAAGGAGGAGGCTGGAAATAAAGCTCCCTGAAAGCATATCTGGGAGGGAAGAAGTCAGAGGGGAGGGCGCTCCCAAGGCAGTGGGAGGGGTGTGGCGTGGAGGGGAGAGCACACTGAAGGCAGACAGCTCTGAAGGTGAAATCAGACTCACCGGTCAACGCCTCCCAGGAGGGAGCAGAGGTCTGCGCTGAGGATGGAAGGCAGCATGTCGTAGCGGCGGTCCGCTAGGTAGTAAGTGGTGGCCCTGGAATGACACATGACGTAACTGACCTTCAGCAGCCAGAGGAACTGCTGACAGCGTGGGCTGTAGGAGGTAAACAGCCGAGAGCACAGTTGGATTCCCCTGGGGCTACTGCTCTTCATAAAGCGGAGCCTCTGCGTAATGAAATGGCTCCCGTGTGCCCACTTGACCAAGTCACACTGCTTTGGCTGAATATTCCTCCACTGATGTAGAAAGTAAAAGTGACATGAATCTTGGCTGTACGAGAAAAAAGGTAGCATAATGATCTAGATCTATACAAAATACTGTATTACATGTGAAAATTTACTCATTTTAACTTTGGAGGAAACAAACGATGGGTAAAAGGTTAAGAAAGGACGCAAACTAATCAAGGTACTATTTTCCTGAAGGTGGGGACTTCAGGAAAGCCCAGAAGAGATTTTCAGAGCTGCACAAATGAGAGATCGGGAGCATCTGAAACTAACACAGATACAAACTCTCAGCGCCAATAATGCCTTCCAATAGGGTTACCTCGTTCTAGCTTCAACATCAATGTAAGAGTTGGGGGCCACAAAGTGGGTGACATCAGCTATGTGGACCCCGAGCTCCAGGTTGCCGTTATTCAAGGTTCTGACTGAGAGCGCGTCATCCACATCCTCACAACCTTTAGGGTCGATGCTGAACACGAGGTGGGTGCTCCTCAGGTCCCTCCGCTCCTGCTCTTCTTTGGGACTCACTCTCCAAGGGTTTTCTGCTGTGTTCACTGGCATCTCACACATCTGCATCACAGACAAATATTCAGAAACACACAAGGTTCTGTAAAAACCCATTCTCTTCAGAGGGGCTGGAGAGATGGCTCAGTGGTTAAGAGCAATGACTACTCTTCCAGAGGACCCAGGTTCAATTTTCAACAGCCACATGGTGGCCCAAAACTGTGTGTAACCCTAGTCCCTGGGGTTCCTATATCTTCTTCTGGCCTCTTCAGACAGCAGGCATTCATGAAGACACCATCTATCTTGTTTCTTAAGACAGAGTCGTACACTAGCCTGGAATGCTCCAGTGATGCCAGACTGGATGGCCATCAAACCCTTAGTTTCTCTTTCTGTCTCCTTTCCCAGATAGGACTATTACGAGTGTGTGTCACTGTTCCCAGATCTGTAAGTGGGTTCTGGTTGGAACTCAGATCCTCATGATTGCATTAGTAGGTGTTCATTAGGTGCCCTTACCAGGCACTCTTCCCAGCCTCAGCATTGCTAGGAAATGTCCTTGATTCTGTAGCCCGTCAGCTGGGGCCTCGAAGGTGCAGGCACTGGGCTGTTTCCTGTGGGAAGAACAGGAGTCAGCAGTCCTGTTTCCATGTGAGGAAACAGGTCCTGTGCACTTCCTGTTTCCATGTGAGCCAGGGGGCCAACACAAGAAGGAATCCTGTTTCCATGTAAAACAGATAACACTGATGCATCCTGTTTCCATGTGAGCCGAGAGTCGAGCTTTTAACTCAAGTCAAGCCCTGGGGAGAAAAAAAATCTACACAATCCCCCCAAATAAACGTTATTTCTTAAAGATAATTTAAACAAGACTAATCTGGGACATTTTCCCTCTATGATTGCCTATTTAAACTATCAATCTGAAGCTAAGTAGGCTACAGGGGAGAGAACTGTAGGCCTGGGAAGTCTAGTTCCTACCTCATTTTAGTCTAACATTTTCACTAAGACGTGCTAAGCAAGCCAACAAATAATTTTCAGAAACTAATGTTAAACATAAAAATTTAATTATGTAAAATATTCTAAATTTAATAATGTAAAATAGTTTACAATCTTTTCTTATTGTGACTCCTGTTCTGTCAGAAGCTATAATGAAAATAGGAACACCCAAGCGCTCTTGATGGTAATTCACATTGGGCAGCATATTTCTGGAAAACTATCTGCCAATACAGAACAAACCTATTTAAATTTTTTATGCCCTTTGGCTTAGTAATTTAACTTTAAGGGTGACATTCCAAGTGGATGATCAAAAAGAATAAAAAAAGCAACATTGATTTAAAAAAATGTTTCAAGTAACATTTTTTTTCTTAATACTGAAAAATTAAACACTACTAATGTCCAAAAATTGAGAAATGTTTAAGCAAACTAGGGTGGATTAATTTCAGTAATTTGTCTTAACTACTAAATCTAAGTAGGCTATGTCAATACATAGAAGCCATTTTAAATGGAAAGGGCGGATGGGACACGACCGCTACGACCCCGAGAGAGCAATAAAGGAGATTTACGGGGCTGAGAACGACCTCCGTGATGGAGTCACTGGTGTTTTATGTTCACTGAACTGTGTTCTCTGTAAAGGTTCAGAGACCATCTCATGATGAGCCTGACTTTTTGACCCATCCACCTCTAGTTGGGGCAGAGCTTGGCTGGGTCTGTAGAGAAGACATGCAGGATGGGTGTGATGGTGCACGCCTTTGATCCCGCAGAGGCAAGCGGATCTCTGTGACTTCCAGACCAGCCAGGGCTACATAACAATATAAAACACTGAGGAAGGAGAAGGGGGAGGAGGAGGCGGCAGAGGAGGAGGAGGTGGAGTAGGAGGGGGAGGAGGAAGAGGAGGAAGGTGAAGAGGAAGAGGGGAGGAGGGGAAGAGGAAGAGGGGAGGAGGGGGAGGAGGGGGAGGAGGAGGAGGAAGAGGAGGAGGAGAAGGAGGAGGGGGAGGAAGAGGAGGAGGAGAGGGAGGAGGAGGAGAGGGAGGAGGAGGGGGGAGGAGGAGGAGGAAGATGAGGGGAAGAGGGGGGAGAGGAAGAGGGAAGGGCTGATAATGGATGCCTAGGGCTAGGGGTGGGAACTGACTTCAAGTCCATGACATGTCATTTTAAGCACAACTGGAAAATAAAAATATAAAAATTTGGGAGCTGTGAGGCTGTAAGAAGCTCAAGTCTATACTTGGAATTGATTTTTTTTTTTCCGGAGCTGGGGACCGAACCCAGGGCCTTGCGCTTGCTAGGCAAGCGCTCTACCACTGAGCTAAATCCCCAACCCTTGGAATTGATTTTAATTTAGTCGGTGTGTTGGTGCACAGTATGGCATCTTTTCAGGGATGGGGAGAAACCTCAGTGAGTACAGGTTCCCCACACAAACACAAGGACCCCAGTTTGCTCCCACATGAAAAGCTGGGAGCATGGGACACCTGTAATCCCGGGGCTGAGGAGTGAATCTGGAGGATCTGTGACGTTGCCCCCAGCCTTACTGATTTAGTGAGTTGTACATTCAATGAGAGATTCTGTCTCAAAACATGAGGTGGAGCGGCTGGAGAGATAGCTCAGTAGTTAAGGGCATTCGATTTCCTGAGGACACAAGTTTGATTTCCAGCACCCATGTGAGCTTACAATGGCCAGATCCAGGGGATCCAACATCCTGTTCTGTCTACCCATGTGGATATGCACACTAGACATATACATACATACAAAAATAAAAATAAAGTAAGGTAGAAAGTGATTAAAGATGATGTAGCTATTGACCTCTGGCCTCCATATTGCATGCACAATTACACATTCTCTCTTCTCTCTCTCTCTCTCTCTCTCTCTCTCTCTCTCTCTCTCTCTCACACACACACACACACACACACACACACACGATTTTTCTTTCTTCAAGATGAAACAGCAACAGAAGCAGGAAGAAATACATGTCTATGTCTCTGGACCAAAGATGTCAGGGAAATCTGACCTGGGCTTCCGAGAAGGGGACGACATTAATACTGTTCTCTACCAGGATGGTCGCAATCTCCCCTTCCAGATCACCGATTCTGCCTAAGACGCGCACAAAGTGTCCATTTGGATACACCGATGTTGTCTCCCAGGAATCAATGCGCACAACCACCCTGAAATCCTGTACAGAGGGGAAAAATACAATGTGAACCAAAGCTGGAGTTAAGCGGCCCAATCTGAAGTATCAAACTAACCAGATGCGCAGTGCAGAGCACGCATGGGCCGACATGGCTTATTTTGCTCTCTGGCTGTCGTCCTTGCCACTTTGGATGGCCTGCTGGTATGCACACCATTGGCTGATGTTTGAAAGGAGGCATTACCTCTCTCCTTCAAACAGCTGACTGGGACAGAGTTTAGTCTGCTAAAGAAAATCAACTGTAACACATTTTTGTTAACACTTGAAACGCAAAAGGTACAACCAAATAATGTAGGATCCTAATTAACTTTTAAAACAAGTCTTGAGAGCTGGATCTCTGTGCTTATAAGCATCTCTCCCAGAGGACCCGCACCGGACAGCTCATGATCTCCCAGAACTGCAGTGCCAGGAGACCTGACACCCACTGCTGACTTGTGCACATTCCCACACACATTTACAATTAAAAATAACATAAATCTCAATAAATAAATAAAATGACAGTCTCAATTTCTAGTGTGGGAATTACTTTCTAATCCCTTTTTAGTCTTAGGCTGTTCGTTGGCAGGAAAGACAATATCAGTGCAAAGTGGACCTCTCCACTGTCCAGCAACCCAGACGTCCTGGAAATGCAAAGTGCATTTAGGGTCCTAAATGGCCTCTGAGAGTCCACAGGGTAAGGGTTGGGGACATTCTACTCTAGTGTCTCATTTACAAACTGCAAAGCGGTCGGCAAATTAAGTCAGCATTGCCTCTATCCTCTGCCCCAAGGAAAAGTTAATTTCTGTCTTTCTTGTTTATGACTTCTCTCTGGCGCTCCAGTCCTATACAGATAATCGATCTGTGAAGTTACAGTATATCATCCCCGCAGGACGCTCGGGTCATATTTCTGTATCTTTCCCTGGAAGGAAGCTTGTTAGTGTTGGCAAACTGTGTGCATTCAAAGTTTCTGAGTTGGACAGCTGGATAATGTATGTCCTACACAGCTCTTTCTAGGACAATTTCTCCATGGCCTTCATTTATTAACCATGGACTACTTAATAGATGGTTCTTATATATTTAGAATGTTTAAAAACAGTATCTCAGAGTGCCAGATACCATCAATAATTTATTTCCTCTTATGCAAAGGAAATAAAAATGTTTCCCATTGCTGCTCCAAAGCCAGCAGAGGCAGAGGCAGAGGCAGAACAGAAGTGTGGGGGCACCTACCTGGAGGGCCTCTGCTTGCTGGGTGCTGATGCGGATTTTGGGGATTCTGTAATCCCACGGCGTAACTAGGATCTTCTGAGCATTTTTGCCCTGAGACTGGACCTCTTCTTTGGATGGAAATGTCACCACATAATCTCGCCAGTTCTTTTGAAGGATGCCTACCACTCGACCTTGAGGGAGACAAAACATGCCAAGGCACTAATGGTTAGTCGTCTCCTCTCTTGGCTGTGAGAGTGGAGGGCAAGGAAGTGAACGAGAAACGTGCAGCTCCTGCTCTCGAGCACACGGCTCGAGGTGTTTGAGGACCTGCTTTCTTAGCGCTTTAAATCTATTTTTTTAAAGGTGAATAATTAAAAAAAACATTGTCAGCAGGGTGTAGTAGTTTATACCTCTAATTACAGCACTAGGGAGGCAGAGGCAGGAGAATCTCTGTGAGTTCAAGGCTAGCCTGGTCTACCAAGAGAGTTCCAGGACAGCCTGGGCTACATAGAGAGACCCTGTCTCAAACAAAACAATAACAGAACACTATCAGCATTGCTTTTTTTCTGCATCCCAACATGATATTTAGAACGCTCCCATCGGCCCTTCTGACATCACGTCCTCGAACTCAGGCCTTGGCATGCTGGGAAAAGTCAATGGTTTCCATCCTGACTTGGTTATTTCCTGTTTGTCTTGTTTTGAGTGTGGGTCTCACCATGTAAATGTGGCTGTCTTGGAACCCATTATGTACACCTGACTGGCCTCAAACTTCACAGAGATCTGCCCCCTCTGCTTCTCAAATGCTAGAATTAAAGGCACATGCCGCCACACCCAACTCTGTTCAATGGCATATGCCGCCACACCCAGCTCTGTTCAATGGTTTTTTGAGACAAGGTTAGCCTCTGTCTCCTTAGTTCTGAGATAGAAGCACAGTCACAAGGCCTAGCCTTTCACTTGCCTGTCCTTTGTTTCTCTGTGTCGCCCTGGCTGTCCTGGAACTCACTCAGTAGATAATAAGGTGGGACTGAGACTCAGATCTGCCTGCCTCTACCTCCCAGCCCTGGGATTAAAGGTGTGCATATCCATGTCTGGCTTTTGACTTGTCTTTAACCCTACTCTAGCCCCAGTGAGCACCAGACATGCCCAGACACTCACACCCACAGGCAAAACACACCTATACATAAAAGATTATTTTTTAAAAACACAGTGTGAGGGGCTGGAGAGATGACTGCTTTTCCAGAGGTCCTGAGTTCAATTCCCAGCAACCACATGGTGGCTCACAACCATCTGTAATGGGATCTGATGCCCTCTTCTGGTGTGTCTGAAGACAGCTACAGTGTACTTACATATAATAAATAAATAATAAATCTTTAAAAAAAAGAATACATAATGATTGACTCAAGAATACATAATGAGGGACTGGAGAGATGGCTCAGCGGTTAAGAGCACTGACTGCTCTTCCAGAGGTCCTGAGTTCGAATCCCAGCAACCACATGGTGGCTCACAACCATCTGTAATGAGATCTGATGCCCCCTTCTGGTGTCTGAAGACAGCGATAGGATGCTCATATACATTAAATAAATAAATCTAAAAAAAAAACCAGTGTGAGAAAATACTGGATTTAGCCGTTCAACAATGTATACCTATATCAGAACATCACATTATACACGATGAATATACACAATTTTCATTAAACCAACACAAAACCAGGGCAGAGTTGTACTTGGGTTGGGCTCACCTGTGGGCATGGGCTCGCTCGGGGACTCCCCCGAGGCCTTGTCTTCACTGTCATTCTCACACAGGGCAGCAGTTCTTCCTTTCCACTCGCTTTTGGGGAGCAGCTCCACCACCACCACATCTCCGTGGATGGAGCGGTTCCGAGCCTTTGAGCCATGGATAAGGATGTCGCTGACCAAGCCTGTGTGTAGCACAGAGAAGCTGGGAGTCAATGGCTGCCTCAGCAGGAGCAGCCTCACCAGGAGGCATTTCAAATGGACCCCGTGTCAAGTCTGATCATTCTTCTGAGGCTTCCTTCTTCCAGGGGCTGGAAGAGGTGCAGTGGGCAAAGTGTCTGCCATACAAGGAACAGGAATGAGTTTGGATCCTAGAAGCCAGGGCGGATGCCGGGTGCATGTCTGCAACTCATGCACTTGGTAGACTGGAGAGAGGGGATCTTGGGAGCTCACGGGCCAGTCAGTCCAGCCAAAGGAGCAAGCCTCACATTCTGTGAGAGACTGTCCCAAAAATAAGGTGGAAAGAGGTTGGGAAGATGGCTCAGCATGCCTTGTAAGCATGATAAATGAGTCCTGAACTCCAGCATCCACATAAAAGCCAGGGACATATAAACATGCAATACACTGCAACACATGCGCGCGCACACACACACACACATACACACACACCCACCCACCCACACACACACACACATAAATGGTGAGTGTACCTGTATACCCTGCATACACCCCCCCGTCTCTCTCTCTCTCTCTCTCTCTCTCTCTCTCTCTCTCTCTCTCTCTCTCTCTCTCTCTCTGTGTCTCTCTCGTGTAATCTTGGTTGTGAATGTGACTGCTTTTGAAATCATTTATACATAAGCAGTGAGATGCTCCTATAAGGGATTTCCTTGATCAGATTATTAGATTATGTGAAGCAGAAAGACCCTCCCCAAATATGGGTGGCACCTTCTGGTGGGAGTCAGATAAAACGATGAGGACTTGTTTCTGCCTGCGGCCTTCACCCTCAATTGGAAGTCCAACTGCCCTGTTGCTGCAGCACCCTTCCCTGATATTAGAGCTAACTTCTCCAGGCCTCCAGTGTAGACTGAAGACCAGCAGCTCTCCAGGAATCCTCCAGGCTTCAGAACCGGGTCAGGACTGCTGAGACAGCCAGCTCATGGATGGAGCAGCTACGGTTCTCAGGTTCTCCATTGAGAGTCAGCTGCTGTTGGACTACCATGTGCGTAAGCCAACCTAGTAAGTCTCTGTTTAATATGTATGTGCATTCTATTAGTTCTGTTCCTTTAGAACACACACACACACACACACACACACACACACACACACACACACACACACACACTCTTTTCTCTCCTGCCCAAAACAAACTTCCCTCTAAAAGGGAAGTCAAACAGCTTCTTTCTTCTTTGCTTACTTTCTGTGTAGACTACAATGGCCTCAGAGCTGTGATCCTACTGCCCCAGTTTACTGAGCCCTGGGGTTATAGGTGCCACCGTGCTTGGCTTAAATTTCTTGTGTTCTGCCAGGTTGGGAGTGAACTGAGACTGCTCCCATGCCATAGGACTGGATAATGTGCTTATACCAGGCACCGTTCCCTTGTTTTTAAGTGACTACATTTGTGGACAGTCTCAGGTGAGCATATCACATTTAGTGACCACTCTTCACTTCTGTTATCTTGCTTTGACTCCTTCCCGGTTCCATTGTTTCCTGCGTGTACCTGAGCCTACACTGGAATTTGCTCAACCCTTTCAGGGCCCTGCATAGCCAAAGGAGTGGTCAGCATATGGATGAACTACACACACAGGATTTGAACCGGCGGAGGGGCGGACGAACAGTTGCCATGGGAGCCATTACGACTTGGTCTCCTCCAACCCATTTTCACCATCAAGGTTTCCTCTCCCTTTTACATTTCATTTTAGTTCCCTCGTTCTGTCTGAGACGTGTTTGCAGTTGAGCACACAGAGGCAGTCTAGGAATGCTTATATCACAGCCTGGGCTGCAAACTCAACTACAACAGTTAGCAGTGGGGCCTTAGACAACATGCTTCCTCTCCTTGTACAGTACACTCCAACAAACCCAAAATTAGGACTGCAGCTGCCTGAGGGACTAGTTTAAAATCCACAGCACAGTAAGAGTAAAACTATGGAGGATGACAACCTCGTGAGAACACAAGAGAGGATCTGGGACAAGGGCTGTGAGGACCACCTCTGTCTGCGGATGCACACTGTCATACATGCACTGTATGACATGCACACTGTATGACATGCTCACTGTATGACATGCACACTGTATGACATGCACACTGTACTGTATGACATGCACACTGTATGACATGCACACTGTATGACATGCTCACTGTATGACATGCACACTGTATGACATGCACACTGTATGACATGCACACTGTATGACATGCACACTGACATGCACACTGTATGACATGCACACTGTATGACATGCACACTGTATGACATGCACACTGTATGACATGCTCACACTGCACATGACATGCTCACTGTATGACATGCACACTGTATGACATGCACACTGTATGACATGCACACTGTATGACATGCACACTGTATGACATGCACACTGTATGACATGCACACTGTATGACATGCACACTGTATGACATGACATGCTCACTGTATGACATGCACACTGTATGACATGCTCACTGTATGACATGCACACTGTATGACATGCACACTGTATGACATGCTCACTGTATGACATGCACACTGTATGACATGCATGCACTGTATGACATGCTCACTGTATGACATGCTCACTGTATGACATGCACACTGTAATACATGCTCACTGTATGACATGCACACTGTATGACATGCTCACTGTACGACATGCACACTGTAATACATGCTCACTGTATGACATGCACACTGTAATACATGCTCACTGTATGACATGCACACTGTATGACATGCTCACTGTATGACATGCTCACTGTATGACATGCACACTGTATGACATGCTGCACACACTGTATGACATGCTCACTGTACGACATGCACACTGTAATACATGCTCACTGTATGACATGCACACTGTAATACATGCTCACTGTATGACATGCACACTGTATGACATGCTCACTGTATGACATGCTCACTGACATGCACATGACATGCTCACTGTATGACATGCACACTGTATGACATGCACACTGTATGTACATGCACACTGTATGACATGCACACTGTATGACATGCACACTGTATGACATGCACACTGTATGACATGCTCACTGTACGACATGCACACTGTATGACATGCACACTGTAATACATGCTCACTGTATGACATGCACACTGTAATACATGCTCATGCTCACTGTATGACATGCACACTGTATGACATGCACACTGTAGTACATGTACACTGTATGACATGCACACTGTATGATATGCACACTGTGTGAACTGTACTACTCACACTGTAATACATGCACACTGTAATACATGCTCACTGTATGACATGCACACTGTAATACATGCTCACTGTATGACATGCACACTTTATGACATGCTCACTGTATGACATGCTCACTGTATGACATGCACACTGTAATACATGCTCACTGTATGACATGCACACTGTATGACATGCTCACTGTATGACATGCTCACTGTAAGACATGCTCACTGTATGACATGCTCACTGTAAGACATGCTCACTGTATGACATGCTCACTGTATGCTCACACTGTATTACATGCACACTCTATGACATGCACACTGTATGACATGCTCACTGTATGACATGCACACTGTATGACATGCACACTGTGCACACTGTATGACATGCACACTGTATGACATGCTGCACTGTACGACATGCACACTGTAATACATGCTCACTGTATGACATGCACACTGTAATACATGCTCACTTAGTGATCTGAATCTTCTTATTTACTTGAGACAGAGTCTCTCTGTAGCCTTAGCTGTCCTGGAACTCTCTTTGTAGACCAGACTTATCGTAAATTCACTGAGATCCTGCCTCTGCCTACCAAAGCTGGGATTAAAGGTGTGTGCCACTATTCCCAGCTTAATTTTAGAGAATTAAAAAATAAAGTCAGAAACGGTAGACAAATAACGTAAGCAAAGCCTGGGGTTCAATTCCTAGTACTGATGCCCAGTCCCAAATAAACATAGGGGGAACCCTGAGCCCCAGTGTACACAGGGCTGCGTGACAATCCGTGCTTTCTTCACCGTTTACTGTCAGGACTAAAAAGTCAGAACAGAAATATGTGGCTGGTACCGAACCTGAGTCCTTGCTGCTGGCTCCTTGTAGGCGGACAAAAGCCTCTATTTGAGCTCTGTGCTTGTTGACATTCAGAATTCCCTAAAAGCATAAGCAGAAACCAATGTAAACAGAGTTCCTCCTTGACACAGTTTTTAAAAAGTTATGAGATGATCATATGCGTAGCAGACTGACTCCCATCTTAGCCACTGTGGTTCCTTTTCTTGAGAATACACTGCTGGCCTCTCTGCAACTACATCAGCAGGGCCGAGCATGCTTGCTACTGAGCCTTGGACTTCACTCAGCACGGTGCACTCAAGCTTTGGCCACCATGACAGACTCCTGAGTTGCCTATTAGAAATGTGAAATCCTCAGCAGAGTAGCTCTGAACCTTGATTGTGGTGGATACACAATACCACACATAGTCACACAAGTATATAGGAAATGAATGTGGGTAAAACTGTCAAGGCTGAGGAGTTACTGTATCAGAGTCCTTCCCTCAACCCCAGTAGCCCCTAGGTTCTCTGTCCTGGGGAATCACAAAGAGGGGCAGGGAAGTGGCAAAGGAATAAAGTTAGATTCACAAATATGATGATGTTGCTTTCGCCTCCACACCCTCACGCAAAAGCCTGTCTTTCCCAGTGGCGGGAGGCTACCGGTTTATTTGTGTGACACTTGGGCAGCTTAGAACCAGACTGTTAAGGATTGTAGAGACATGGCTACCAAACAGCCTTAAGCTGGGCAGCTCTGCTTCCTCAAGCCTGTCCTGTGGCCAGGCATTGGACTTACAGCCCTGGGGTGGAAGGCAAGCTGAGAAGAGAAAAGATAAGCTGCTTGTTACCGATGCCCGCCCTTCACTGCCACCGTTACCTGGATGTAGCGTCCAGATTTGATGCCGGCTTCCAGCACTTCCAGGGGAAGGTGCTCCGGGTACTCTTTCCCATGGGTTTCCTGACTCTCGCTCTCCCTTTCCCGGCGAGACTGAATGATGGAATCACACAGCTCATGGGCAGCCTTTAAATCTGGCCAGAAGTTGTCCAGGTAATTCTGTGTTTAGTAATGGAGAGAGACACCATCAGATGCTGACTCTTCATCCCAGCACTATTTCAAAACCAAGAGGGTAAGAACACTGGCATGAAGACCTGAGTTCAAACCCCAGCACCAACATAAAAAGTGCGGCTTGGTCTGTGCTGAGCAGTGAGGACTTAGAGACAGGAGAATTGCTGGGGTTTGTTGGCCAATAGCCTAGCTTCAGGGTAAGTAAATTATGTCAAGGGAATAAATAAGGAATAGATAAAGCAAGGCATCCAGTGTTCTCCTCTGGTCTCTGTGTATGCACCTGTACATACAGATGAACACACACACACACACACACACACACACACCAGGGCAATCTGTTTTTCCACGTATCTCACTACTGAATGTGATGTCTAAAAGGGCATACAGGAAAATCTCCTATTCTGCATTTTTACCTTCTTACATGTAATTTCAACTCAATTCAAGGCTAAGATACATCCTCTCTTCTCAAAGTATGAAGGAGAGAACACATCCTTCTGTGGAGGCCAGCATTTCTCCTGTTAATGGCGCATCCTCCTAAAGGTTCTGTGCACACTACCGTGAGCATGGCGACTCTGCTCCTGTCACTTAGCACCACATTTTTGTTAGGAAACAACCTC
The DNA here is from genome assembly GCF_011064425.1 of Rattus rattus. Classification (NCBI taxonomy): domain Eukaryota; kingdom Metazoa; phylum Chordata; class Mammalia; order Rodentia; family Muridae; genus Rattus; species Rattus rattus. The sequence goes on from NC_046161.1 coordinate 58,626,579, forward strand.
TTCATGAAGAATTTATCATCTTGGTTCTTTGTATCTAATTTCAAGTCCCCAAAGGAAACTCTGTGTCCCTGCTCATCTGTGCTTGCCAGTGTCTTTCTCTTCCTGCTGTCATTCACCTCTGTGGGGCCCTGGGTCACACAGCTTGCTCAAGAACTGCTCTACAAAATAAAACTGTCCTATACTACTGGACTACAAAGAAAAGTAATTCTCGAAAAAGTAGAAAAATGTAATTTTAGTCAACTGTCCTCTGTGGGAACAAGACATGATATATTGCAACAGAAAAACCAAGTGACACTGTCATTAATATCTGGCGCCCCTGGAATTCTCTGGCACTCCAGAACACATTTTTATAGCACAGTCAAGAAAATTCTATTGGCAAGCCTTTAGCAATTCATGCACACGGGAACCCTTATGGAATCTACAATTCAAAATCAAGCTGGATGTTCATAAACTGACAGGCATAATGGAGGCTGTGTCTTGGTTTTTGCATTAGAAAATGCAATCAGCCAGTAGATTTGATTGGCCAACTGGACAGACAGGCGAGACTGGCCATCTGCAGAGAGATTGACAGGCAGCCTGATCTCTTGAAAGGTTCTTAAGACATAGGAAGAAGGTATTGCTGTGATAGCCTGAAGCAACTGCCACTGATAAAATGATGTGCTGTGACCCGATAGCCTTCATATAAAAGATGCCACATCTTAATTCCTTCCAGTGCTCATGCACTATCCCAGTGTGGAAGAGCAAGGGAAGCTGACCTCAAGACTGGGTTGAGAGGCTAGGGAAGTGGCTCAGTTGGTAGGATTCCTGTCTGCAATGTGTGACGCCACGGGAAGAGCAGAAGTCCAGGTTCATCCTTACCAACACAGGGAGGTCTGCCTGGTAAACGCTGCCTTGGCGGAAAAGCAGATTTTATGTATATGTATGTGTATGTGTATGTGTATGTATATACGTATATGTATGTGTATGTGTATGTGTATATGTATACGTATATGTACAAGCAGGGAGGGAAAGAAAGAGAGACGGAGGGAGATTAGATTTAAAACACTTGGCCTTTGTGTGTGCTGGATTAGCAGTTATATATCTCTAGCAGACAGAAATCTGAGAGGCAGTTCGACAAGTGGCTAAAAGCTTCAGAGCCTGATTCTAGACCCCAATTTCAGCTGTGCCATTTAGCAGTGGATGCCTGTGGGAAGGTGACTTAGTTTCTCTGTGTTTCATTGATCTTACTAGTAATGGAATACTGACTTGCCTTGATGAGTTGTTCCAAGAATTGAAGGAAATAACACACTTATTTATATTACTATTAAGTAACATATTTACCCTTGCCATGGAAACATGTTGGGTATTGTTAATGGAGAAGAAACAAATAAAATTAGCATTTTGTAGGTATAAACATGAAACCATGGGCAACTTTAATGTTAGCCCGCCATCACTATACCAGCATCACCTGTGGAAACCACACACATGACTTAGGGGCTGCAATATAGGTCAGTGGTGGTACATGCTTAGCATGGTGAGGGCCTAGGTTCAACCCTGATACTAACGCACATGCGCGCGCACGCACACACACACACACACACACACACACAAACACACACACACACAAACACACACACACACACAGGCACGCACAACCATGCCAACACACATAACACACAATATAAACACATGCACACACAGCAGTTTACTGGTAGAGAGGCTGGGCTGCCCTTGAGCTGTGTTTCCCCAGAGTTTCAGGAGTCAGCCTGACTTTGCTAGCATCAGGTCACCAATAACACTATAGACCATCGGCTTTTTTTGATTAATTTATTTATGTGTATGAGTGTTTGCGTGTCTGTATGTGCATCACAAGCATGCCTGGCGCTTGAGGAAGTCAGAGAGTCCATGTGGGTGCTGGGAACTGAATTTAGGTTCTTTGTGAGAGCAACAAGTGCAAGTGCTCCAAACCACTGAGCCATCTCCCCAGCTCCCAGTGTGGACCACTTTGGAGTCCTCCTTCTGTTGTCACTCCCAACCCCTGCCACCATCCCCAGCTCCCAGTGTGGACCATCTTAAAGTCTTCCCTTCCGTTGAGTCCCCCTCCCATTTTTTATTTGCTTGTTTCCAGACAAGGTTTCCCTGTGTAGTCCTGGTTGTCCTGGAACTCACTTTGGTAGGACAGGCTGGCCCTGAACTCACAGAGACCCACCTGCCTCTGCCTCCTGAGTGTTGGGATTAAAGGTGTGTGCCGTCACACCCAGCTCCTCTTTCTTCTTTTATGAGACAAATTCTCACTCTGTAGCTCAGGCTGGCCTCAAACCTTCAGTAAGTCTCCTGCCTCAGCACCTCTAGTATTGGGATTACAGGTGTGAAGTCTACTTTCTCTTTTCTGTGTTGCCAAAGGATCTAGACTAAAGGTGTGTGTGTGTGTGTGTGTGTGTGTGTGTGTGTGTGTGTGTGTGTGTGCATGTGTGCGTGCGTGTGCGTGTGCGTGTGTGTGTGTGTATGAGTCTGTCCACATGAGCCTGTGTGTGTGAGCGTTCACGTGCGACACTGGAAATACCTTGAAAGAGATTACAAATACGCCTTCTGTTTCGCTTCCATACTGCTGAATGGCCTCTTCGTCTTCTGTCACCATAACGATGGGCATCCTGTCCTCGCAGTGGTGGTAGTACCACACAGCTGAGTTGTATATGCTCCTGGGACAGCAAAGGGTGGTAAGCATCCCAGGCACGACACAGAATGTCACACTTGGTGACATTGCATCCTGTGTCCATATGTAGCTAATCATTCTTTCTTCCTTTTGTCCTTTCTTTACACAACAAATACTTCCTGGGTATCTACTCTAGATAACCAGGGGCTGGACCCCTGTGGGACAAGAAGTAACCAGAAAGCACCTCCCATCTCTTCCTAAAAGTTCAGTCCCCAGAACAATGTTTTCAGTTTCCCCATTCTGTCACTTTGTAACACTTTCTAACTGGAGGCCGAGCTACAGGGCACAGGGGAATGACAGCAACAGTAAGGAAGAGGAGGAACAAGTATCCAGCTGAGAGAAAACCCAGCTTCACCTGGCAATCCAAGAAGACCTGACAGGAAACCACGTGATAAGCCTGGGATATCCCCCAAAAGCTTTAGTCTGGGTCTGGAGAACTGGTTCGGGACTGTACTGCATTCTCAGGGAAACACACAGATTCAAAGGTCCATTCTGCAGTCTCTGTCCCTTTCTATAGGCCTGTGGCGCTCACACTCCAAAGACCCTTGGAATCAACACCTAGGGGCACTTAGCTAAGAGCCTGGGATCTTACGTTGGGCCACCTTGTGAGGTGTTCTACAGGGCTTCCCCAAGGCCCCGGCAGGCGTGGCTGAGCCTCCTTGCCCACCTAAGCTTCACATCCTCCACTGCACCCCCATCTTACTGCCATCACTTCTGCTCCTGCTCTGGGGAACCACTCTCTGCAAGTATTCCACACCCAAGCGCTTGCTTCATATACTTCTGGGCAGACCTGAACTAAGCCACTGCATTTTCTAGAACAGTTCCATTTAGTGAGACTGGCTGAGGACATTAAACTGAGCAAGTCATCGAAAGGCTTCAAAGGTAAGCCTTCTACACCACCAGTAGGACCTACCAGTTCTTGCTCTGGTCTAGGAGTCTCAGGCTGGGGCCCTTCATCTCCACAATCCCAAATTTAACAATTATGTATTCAGATGCCACTCCTAAAACACTGTGTTTACCACAGTCTGGAATAGCTGTGCTGTACTTTGTACACAGCAATTCCAAAAAGCCATAGATGAGGAAACTCAAGAGGACCCTATGAAGAGTAAGGTAAGTGGGGGCGCACCTGGTCTGCCACTTCTCCATGGCTTCCCCCTTTTCCCGGGGGAGGTAACAGTGCTGCTGGAACTCGTTAGCAAAGAGAACGCAGTCATGGCGAGCATCCTTCAGGAGGTTTCGCAGTTTGTTATACTGTCTGCAACACAGGGGACAGAATAAATCTAACTCAGCAGGTACTCATCTCCTGACAACTCCTGCCAAGGATCAAAACAGATGAGGCTTCTCAGAGTGAGAGATAGATTGCTTAAAACCCAAGAAATGTCCTGGCACTGGGGAGACTGAGGCGGAAGGACCATGAGGCTGAGGGTGGTTTGGGAGACATAGTGAAAGTCTGTCTCAAATAAGGGCTGGGAAGATGGCTGAGCAGGCAAAGTGCTTGCCGCACAAGCATGAGGACCTCCATTCAACCTTCCCAGAACCTGAGTAAAGCCAGGTGAGATCATTTGATGTCCTGGTGCTCATACTGGGAGGTTGGGGGCTGGAAATGGGGAAAGCTCCAGAAGCTGGCCTGGCCGTGCAGCGGTGAACAAGAAATGCTGTCTGAAACAGAGTGGAAGGCAAAGAACAGGAGCCAGGGCTGTCCTCTGACCTCCACGCACACTATGACATGACATGCATGGGTGCTCTAGTACACGCACGCACGCGCACACACACACACACACACACACACACACACACACACACACACACACCTGGAGGAAAGCATTGATACTTACTGGCTTTGGTGTGCTTGCTGTTAGTGGTTCTCAGTTTTGCCTGTTAGTTGCCAGCACTCTGGGAAGGCTCATTAATTAGTTTGCAGAGGAATTAGACTCCTTCTCCTGCTTTCCCTCAGAGATGCCTGGCCATTTTACCACACAGCTACATTACCTCCCCTACTACAGCTATATCACAGAGGCAGGTAGAGCTTGGCACCTTTGTTTTGATCCCCACTTTGTTGGCAAATGAATTAGTGCATTTCCCTTTAGCTGGCAGGCCTAGCAAAGGTCATGTAGAGTAAATACGTTTAAGGGTTTATCTGTGAATTATATTTATGCAGTCTCCATGATTTAATAAAGTAGAGATAGACCCATCTGTCAGACAGTTAACAGAAAGTATAAGTTTTCCCAGTCAAGAGCCTTCTAGCAGGGCTGGAGAGGTGGCTCAGTGGTTAAGAGCACTGACTGCTCTCCCAGAGGTCCTGAGTTCAAATCCCAGCAACCACATGGTGGCTCACAACCATCTGTAATGGGATCTGATGCCCTCTTCTGGTGTGCCTGGAGACAGCTACAGTGTACTTATATAGAATAAATAAATCTTAAAAGAGCCTTCTAGCAATGTAATGTGAGGTGGAACCAAGCCCAAACAGCAAGTCTGCCACGTGTCAGCTTCTAAGAAAGAGCTTTCCTAGGACCTGTAACCAGGAGATTACAGAACACGTTCAGGCACACTCAGGCAGTTAGGTTAAAGGGAGTGGGTTGGGTTGTTGGTTTTGCAGTGCCTGGTACTCACTCTGGTTATTTGTGGACAAATGATCACTCTAACATCCTTCCTTCTGCAAGTGTGTGACCCCCTCCTAGGCAGGGTGGAGAGGGTGAACTCTGCTGCCCCTGCTGCACTGAATGTCCTAGGAGACACCATCTAGACAGCCAGGGCCGCACCCGCAGCGGCCTGACTACAGCAAGCAAAGCAGCTCTTCTGACCAGATGAAAATCAGAGCTGCCACATGACTCAGCAAGCTCTAAAAGAGAGCACCAGGGACTGTGACACAGCTCAGGGTGGAACACTTGCCAAGCATGCAGGGGCCCTGGAGTGAACCCCGAACCCTGCTGAATAAATAAGCACACAAATGGATAAAACCCAACAAACAAAAAGGGGGTTCAGATGGATATCTGGGCACCTGTGCTCACAGTGGCACCGTTTACAGCAGCTAAAAGGGGGATACAACTGAATGACAAGGAATACATATCCAACGTCAATGTTGCTTGGCCTGAGAAATGGGGATTCTGACACATGCTGTCCCATAGGCGAATTAGAACATAGGGTAAGTGGTATCCAGTCACAAAAGGACAAACATTGTGGATCCAGCTATGTAAGACATGGAGAGTAGATACACAGAGGCAGAAAGCAGGCTTGTTACTAGTGGTCGGGGTCAAGGACAGAGATGTGGCATTTAAGTAGTACAAACTTTCAGTGGGGAGATGAATTCTGAGCTTAAGGGTGGTGGACAGCACACAATGGTGCCAACAGACACACTGCCACCAAACTATACACTTAAGAGAATTAAGGAAATATCAATTTTTATTTTCTTTAAGGCAAGTTCTCACCCAGGCATGGCTGCACATGACTTTAATCCCAGCACTCAGGAGGCAAAGGCAGGCAGATCTCTGATTGTGAATCAGAGGCCGACCTGGTCTATACAGTGAGCTCCAGGACAGCCAGGGCTCTGTGAGAGACTCTGCCTCAAGCAAACCAACCAACCAAACAAACTAACAAAAAACCCCACAGTACTCTGGAGTCAGGCAGGCAGATCACTGTGAGTTTAAGGCTAGCCTGGTCTACAAAGTGAGTTCCAGGACAACCAGGTTATAAAGAAAAACTGTGTTGTGAAAAAACAAAAACCAAACCAATCAACCAAGCAAACAAACGACAGTCGCTCAGGATCATGCCAACCACTATGCAGTGATCTTCCTGCCTCCCCCTACCTGGTTTACGTGGCGCTGAGGACCAAATCCAAGGCTTCGTGTATGCTTAATAAACACTGCACAATTGGGTTAAATCCCTACCCTCCAAAAGGCTGCCTTTTACATGTATATATGTATATGTGTGTGTGTGTGTGTGTGTGTGTGTGTCTCATGACAATTTTAGAAAGAGCTATGTTACTTAGCAACCAAGCAGACAGACAGGCACCCCAGACTCCCTCACTTCAGGGAATAAATTTGTGAGAGGCAGGGAGGGCTGGGGTGGCTTTCTGGGGCAGGCCTGAGACCTGAGGCACAAATGGAAGGAAGGCAGAGAAGCAGCCCGAATGTGATGAGTGGGGACAGAGCATTTGAGGCAGCGACACACTGCTCCACTCTGTCCTCAGCACCCAACCCATAGCAGGGCCATGAGGAGTGCAGGGTCAGCACCTGTGTCAGCATTGATGCAGGCCAGGATTTGGGGCCTGAATGAACCGCCACCTTCAGAGTCCTGTTACCTCTGCCAGCCATACACACATCACCTTCACTTTATTTATTTATTAATTTTTGAGACAGGCTCTCCCTATGTAAACCAGGTTGGCCTTGAACTCACAGAGCTGAATCTGCCTCTGCCTTCCAAGTGCTGGGATTAAAGGCTATGCCAGCATATCTGGCCTTTCCTTCATTTTAAATTGCATTTGATATTGTGTGTGTATGATGAGCGTGGGGATGTGTGCATGCCACAAAGCACATGTGGAGGGCAGAGGACAGCCCGTGGAGCTGGCTCTCTCCGTCCACTTTCTGAGGGTCTGTGTGCTTCCTTTGGTCAGCCGGATAAAGGAAATGGACAACGGCAGGAGCGTACCGATGGGGAGGACAGGGACTCAGCAGTGAATCACTCTGAGTGTAACAGTCAGGGCTTCTTGGAGATGTGTGGCTTGTGGTTGTAATTTAGTAGTGCACACATACAATACAGTCATAACTTCTGCAGTCAGGAATCAGGCAGACAGCAGCCTGTGTGAAGCCAGCACAGAGACGCCTCAAAGCACCTTGGACAAAGCAGTGGCAGTCAAGATCTTCAATCTTAAGCATGCCGGTCTTAGGCCAGAGCCCGTGGGGCACGGTTTTGATCATGAGAGGTAGGAAGACTAGACTTCCCAGCTCATCTTTGTCTACAAGGAGTTTGAGCCAGACTGGGCTACATAAGATTCTCTTAAAACAAGTTTCAGTCAGACAGGCTTAGATTTTTTCTAAACTTGTCAACTAAATGTTTCAAACCATTTCCTGAATATGGTTAAACTAACTTCTTTAGACTGAATTTTGGGGATGGGGACGGGAAGGGAGAGGTACATCATCTTGCTATGTTGCCCAGGCTAGCTGTGAACTCCTGGGTTCAAGTAAGCCTTCCATCTCAGCCTCCAAGTGCTGGGCCTGCAAGGTCGTGGCACCGTGCCAGGCTTGATGGCTTTTTATTATTTTTATTTGATGGGGCTTTGCCTACAGATGCAGCACCTGCCTCTGCTGGTGACACCCTTGGAGGGCCAGCAAAGAGAACTGGGGAAGTGAGCTCAGCACTGCCTGCCTTCACTGGGCTTGGCAAGGCCACACACGGGTCTCCTGGATCTACTTTCAGGTGCAACAATTGCACATTTATGTCTCTAGTCCTGTTAGCCAATACTTTCATGGAATTTATGGATTACATTTTGGAGTATTTCAACAATCGTTGTGCTACAATTGGAACCATAAAAATTATATTCATTTACTTTGTGCTCAGGTGCACGCTCATACATGGAAGTCGGAGGACAACTTACTGGAGTTAGTGTTCTTCTTGTATCATCTGTGTCCCAGAGACTGACCTCAGGCTGTGAGTATTGTAGAATTGTAAATGTATTCCCATAGTCCCTTGGTTTATTAAGGAATTGGCTCTGGGACCCTAAGACTACCACAGTCTGCAACTGTTCAGGTTACAGATATAACATGGCCACGGGAGAGCTGGAGAGATGGTCCAGCGGTTGTGGGACAGTAAAGGCACCCTGGTTCCGGGTTGAGGAGGCTTGAACCCCAGAGACCTTGAAAGGGACAGTAGGCGTTTTACCTCACCCCAAGGGAACTAGGCCCATCACTAGCCCAAAGCCCTCCATAGATTTGTGATCATCAGTCACGTAAGGGCAATGCCCCAAGCCCCTTCACAGTTAGAGGATGTGACTACAGGTCATGTAGGCTCAAGACAGATCTCCATTATAATGAGGTACCTAAAGGCCTAGAAGCTTAGCCACTGAATTTCCCTTCTAGACACTCTTCCCTAAGGTATTTAATCTCAGGCCTACTCTGAGAAGTGGGGTACAGTTTTACTCATCCACTTTCTGCCATGACAATAAATGTCATAAAACCATGGGCTGTCTCTTTTCATCGGGATCCGCCATGGGGAGCCACAGAGAAGGCCTTCGCCTCAGAGCCTCCGTCTAATTTCCTGAAGAAAGCCTCCCTGCACCACTCCCAGTGGTGGCAGCCACAAGCTCAAGCCACCACCAAGCCAAGACTCTTGTGTCCAGCTTCCAAAAGCGTCTGAGGCCTGTGGTGGAGCAGATCAGGAGGTCATTGTGTGTGTGTGTGTGTGTGTGTGTGTGTGTGTGTGTGTGTGTGTGTGTGTGTGTGGTGTGTGTGTGTGTATGTGTGTGTGTATGTGTGTGTGTGTGTGTGTGTGTGTGTGTATGTGTGTGTGTATGTGTGTGTGTGTGTGTGTGTGTGTGTATGTGTGTGTGTGTGTGTGTGTGTGTGTGTGTGTGTGTGTGTGTGTGTGTGTGTGTGGTGCAGGGGCAGACATCAAACCTAAAGCGGTTAAGACAATCTGTTGCTCTTGCATAGGACCTGGGTCTGATCCACTCAACCACAGGGTGGTTCCTAACCATCTAGATCATAGACTGGAACCTTTCTTCTTTGTGAGTTAGTGACCTCAGGTAAATTTATCACAGTAACAGAAAACTGGCTAATACGGCAGTCTGTCTGCAATGCTGACTAAAATCAGTGCTGCTCTTTTAGAGGCCACAGACACCCCAGGATTTGTGTAGAGTCCTCTGTCTTCTCCTTAAGTGTCCTGTTTCTGACTGGTTACCTGAGACGAAACCTTAGTGCTAGCCTTGGCACCGCCTCCTCTCCATCACACATCTAAAATCATTACTAAGTCCTATAAATCATAATTAAGAAAAGCCAGGCATGGTGGCACACACCTTTAATACTAGCACTTGGGCGGCAGAAGGATCTCTCTGAGCTTTAGGCTAGTCTGGTCTACATAGTGAGTTCCAGGCCAGCCAGAGCTATAGAGAGGCCCTGTCTCAATAGGCAGATAAAGAAACCTGAGTCTATCAAACAGTCAGTTCTCATCCCCATTGCCCCCAGCCTCTGACAACCACTAATCAATTACACACACACACACACACACACACACACACACACACACACACACATATTTAAGTTTTATTTGCCTTATGTGAGTACACTGTCACTCTCTTCACACACACAAGAAGAAGGGGTCAGATCCCATTATAAATGGTAGTGAGCCACCATGTGGTTACTGGGATTTGAACTCTGGAAGAGCAGTCAGCGCTCTTAACCTCTGAGCCACCTCTCCCTCTATCTCTATTTTTGTCTATTCAGGACATCTTATATAAATAAAAGTATATGATTAAATTTTTTAAGCTAGTTGATTTAATTAATTTGTGTGTGTGTGTCTGTGTGTGAGCCCGTGTGTGTGGCACAGAACAAACGTTGGAGATCTGAAGAAATCTTGTAGGAATTAGTTCTCTCCTTCTATTATGTGGTTCAGAATTAAAACCAGGTTGTCAGGCTTGGTGGCATCTTGCTGGCTCCAACATATACATCTTTTATGTATATATGTATATAGGTGGCTTCTTTCAGTTAGCATAATGATTTCAAGGTTGATGCAAGTGGTAAAATGTTCAGTCCTTTTTATAGCTGAATAGTACTCTATTTTATGGATCTACTCTGTTATCCTAAATATTACCAGGTGAAGGCCACTTGGGTTGTTGTTACACAAATTAAGGTGTTGGACCAGTGAGAGAGTTCAGTAGATAGAATGTCCTACTGTGCAGACCTGATAACCTGAATGTTGTCACTCACACATTGCACATACATCACACACACAAACACTGGAGTACACACACACACACACACACACACGCACCATTTAAAATTAAAAGAACCCACTAGAAATATCTGTAGTGTTTTCAGTTTCAACATGGATGTACTTCCAGTTGCCATGGTTACAGAGATACTTTCTCCAGTTCCCATGGTTACATTCTTAGGAAACATTATTGATTCCTACCTACTGAACAAGTCTTGGGAACACCTATTTCCATCCATAGCTAAGCTGCCAGTATCCTCACTATAGTTTAGAGATGGTTTGAATGTGTTCTCTATTGCAGTGAAATTTCATCCCTTTTGTGAGATATTCAGTGTGGAAAGTCAATCAAATTCCTGTGCATAAAAGCAGTGATTCTGGGGAGCGGTTTGGTTAGAATTCAAACGTCATCAAGTAGATGAATGTTGGTGGCTTTACAACCAAGGAGAAAAGTAACCTTCCTCAAGTGTCTGTTACAGCGATTAATACAAAAGAGGCTAATGCAACACCCCATCTGCAACACAGTGACAGCCTCCAGCCTTCCTTCCTCCAGGATTCTTTTCAACCGAATCCAGTAATCTTTTAAAACAAGAATCTGTTATCATTCTACCCTGCACAAAATCCTTCCTTGACCTCCAAAGCCCGTGAGGCCTTCCATCTGACCAAGTGTCCCTTCAGTTCTTAGAGTGTACCACATGTCCTCCTCATGGATGCTTGGCCAGCAGTCTCCTTTCCTAGAAAGCCTTTTCCCGTCCTGGGGTCCTCACCAGCATCCGTAAGTGCTCAGTACAGGCAGCTCACTCAGCAAAGCCCTCCCTTGTCCACTGGTTGGCTGGGACTCTGCTACAGCCATGTCCTGTACTTGGGAACGTCTGCTACAGGTGTGGCTCTATGTCTGTTGGAGAGAGGACCTGCCCTTGTCTGTCCTCTCTCAGGACTGCATCTCCCTTTGCTTACTGCTGTGTTCTCAGTCCTAGCACTCTCTGAACAAACATCTGAATGAGCATATATGCATCTGAATGCATGAGAGTGTGGAGAACCTCATAGAATTATCGAGTGTCCTTCCATTGAATAAGTACCTGAGGACGGCTGGGTGACAGGTATGACAGGTATTCTCAACAACCAAAGCTTGACATTATTCAGTTGTTCTCTACAGTTTATTTATGAGAACAGGTGTTCTCTGCATTGGTAATCCTGAGATCAACGTAGAAAGCCACACAACACGATTACAGGTTACATCTCTCTGTTGTAAATGCAACTCTGATCACTTCGTTTCATTAAAATAACACCATCTATCACATTGCCTGGGAGCCAATCCCCTGTGCACTCATGTTCCATACCTCAGGGCACTTCATTTAAATGGAAACCATCTAGAAATAACAGATCTGACTATACAAAGAATGAATGCTTTTGCCTGTCTTTGTTTCTCACACAATGCAATATAACAATAGTTTACAGAGCACTTGGACTGGTTTAGGTGTTTTAGTAACCTAGAGATGATTTAGAGCCTACAGGACAGTGAGTGAAGATTATTTGCAAACACCATGCTATTTAAAACATAAAGTATAACTTTTATTGGAGGAGGATGGGTACAGGTGGAGGTCAGAGGACAGTTTGAGGGGTTGGCTCTCGCCTTCCACCACGTGGACACTGAGGTTTGAACTTAGGCTTGGTGGCAAGCTCCTTTACACATTGAACCACCTTGTTAGTCTAATACAGTTTTATTTAAAAGTTTAGACTTATTGATTTTATATCTATTTTGCTGAACATATGCATGTATAGCATGAAAATGGTTGGTACAGCTGTCAGAAGAGGGAGGGCATTGGATCCCCTGGAACTGGAGTTTTAGATGGTTGTGAACCACCTTGTTGTTGAGGGGATCAGACCTGGGTCCTCTGCAAGAGCGACAAATGGTCTGAACTGTGGGACCACCTCTCCAGCTCTCCCATGGCCATTTTATGTCTGTAACCTGAACAGTTGCAGACGGTGGTAGTCTTAGGGTCCCAGAACCAATTCCTTTAATAAACCAAGGGACTATGGTAATACATTTACAATTTTACAATACTGTGCTGTTTATTAAATTTAGGGGTTTAATTTGCTTTTAAAGCTTATTAAGTACTTAAAAAGACTATAAATAGATTTATAGCTAAACACCAATACAATTATGCGTGTTTGTTTGTGCAGACAGAGTCTCATTTAGTCTGTACTGGCTTTAAGCTTTCCGAACAACAGAGACTAACATAGAACTGAACCTTCTACTTAACAATGTTGGGATTACAGGTATCTGACACCATGCCTGGCTCTTGGGTATAAGGAGAGCCGTTTTCTGCTAGAAAAAGGGCTGGTACTGTTGCCATTTGAGTAAGCCTATATCCTGGCACTTGGTTTACCTTAAAGCCACTGACAGTGCAAGCTGACCAAGTGCTCCTTTTAATGAAATATCAGGAGGGTGGGGCCTATTTGCCGGTTTTCCACCCTTTGCTTTCTCCTATAGAATCCTAAGACACAGGGTAAAGCAAAACAAAACCCAATGCTGGGAGCTCTTCATCAACTTAACTACTAAAACATTCAGGAGAAAGGACATTTAAATTCCAACTCTTTGCTTTCGGTTGTCCCAGGAATTGGTTTTCAAAACAATCCTAATATTAAAAACGTTTTAGAAAACAGAGGTTGAAGCGGATTGCGGTGCATGAGTGAGCCGAACGGTAACAACAAATTGATTTTAGCAAAAGAAATTGAAATATGACACCTGCAGCAGTGTTTAAACCTGGCTGTGTGTAAACATCTATATGTCTGTGTCTAAATAAAACCAACTTCAAGCTTATTTTAAAATATTCAATTTGAAAAAAAACCCCACGTACATTCTAGCTAATGTATATTTTTTTCTGAACTGAGCATAAGGACAATTTATCATTTTCATACACAAATAAAGAAAACTTTTATCTTTTACTACCAAAGTCTGAAGAAACCAAAACATCTTAAAAAACAGAATAAATACAGTTTCTGCTTGTTAAATAACTTGGGGTGTTGAGGGTTTGGGAATATAATTCTAACGTGCTATTCTCAGAGTCGGATCATAAAAGTTCAGATCGTAAAAGTTTCCAAATATTAAATGAAGCCAAACTGTATTTTAGGGCATTTGCACAAAAAGGGGTAATACCTCTTTCACTTAGGTACAAGGCAAGTATTTTAAACTGGTCCAATTAGAAATGTTTTGTTCCGCAAATACAATTACTGTGGCTGATAGTTACAGGACTAATCTAAAAATCAGAATGAGCTATTTTTTAATTTCGTTGAATAAATCACTGGAAGTACAGTTTGCATCTACAATAGAGGAAGATAAGACTTAAATGTATTCTTTTCCAAAGAAAGGAATGCTCCTGAAACAATCTACCTATGAATAAGATTAAATAATATACATCATTGGCAAAATTAAAAAGAAGACATGATTGTGCCACCCGTAAAAATGTAAACCAGAAGCCAATTCACCATAGAATCCTAACTATGTCCATCCTGGGGATACTGCAGTTTATTGATCTACAGCCAGATCTTTTGGCCAGGTGTTGAAGCACACATATAAAATGTTACTGCATTCCTCACCAGCAAAGAGAATACCAAATTAGTTTCAAAAATCCTTTCTGACAAAATAATGAATTCCTCCTCTTTCCCTCTAACAAAGACCTTTTCTAAAGGGGGCTGGGGAACCTGTACTATAAATAAATAAATAATGCAAAACAGATACCTCCGGCCTCTCTGATGCTGCACAGCTTGACAAGCCGTTTGCATGAAAATAATTCCCTTCAACTCGGGGAACTCCAGGACCTCAAGGTAATCCTGGACAACTTTCCAGTCTGGGATCACATAATGAGTCACTTCAGCAGACAAGAGCTTCCCATCTGAAACATAATTCAGAGTGGAAGCGATTAGGTAACATTTTCAAACCTGGTTTATGACTATTTCAATGTCGCAGTGCTCCCGGTGTGCAAAATAACTTCTCATCTTAATTTCACCTTGAAGTTTTTAAAAGACAAGACAAATCTAGTTTGGTAGAGGCTCAAAGTTCAGATTCATTGCTTCCCCCTCCCCTCAGCTGTGATTAAGTACAAGCCCAACATGGTTTATGCTGTTGCCAGTACTTCTTTGAGAGGATGACTGATATTTTAAAAACAAGTACATCCTTGGAAGAAGCTAAATTTCTACTAAGCCATCACAATAGAGTGCACATGTGTGTGTGTGTTAATCACTTGTATGTACCTAAAAATTCCAAGGCTGTTCTGTCTGAAGCTTCTGAACATGGCTACACTGTTCTAGGATTGAAGAGAAACATACTAGAAAGGATGTGCTATACAATCCATGGGCAGCGGCAGGGTTTCCACTCAACTGACACCTGCTTGGTCAAGCTGCGACCTCGATTATGTATTCTGAAAAGACCTCCTCATGTTCATCTCCGGGGGGTAACAAACAACAACAGGCTGCCTGAAAATCGGGCAAAGTCTAGCTCCCAGCATTCCCCAGCCTAAGTCCCTAGTCCTAAGATAAAGAGGCTGTCATGCTGGAGAGACTGCGTACTGGTAGGAGCAGAGCAGGCAATGCCAAAGGTCCAGCAGTGAGCTCAGGAGCAATGCCAGTAGCTACTTTCGGGAGAAAGGAGGTGCCTACGCCCTCAGGTCCCCCAGGAAAAACCGAAGCATCCGGTGCCTGCAGGCTCTCGGGCCTCCCATTTGACCCGGCCATTACAGTGGGCTGGTCCAGAGAGGAGCGCCCCTGAAGCTGCAGGCCGGTGCTGCCTGCTTCCGATCACTAGGAGGGACGACCGGACGCACTGTGGACGCTCTAGGGCGTCTCCTGGGCTGCCCAGACTGCTTTGCTCGCTTCGGTTGCCTACGGTCCGCGAGGGTCTGGCTCCGCCCTTGACGCCAACCCAAAGCCGCCCTTGCTCCACAAGCTGCGGCTCTCCGGTCTCGTTGGGTCCGGCTTCCTTCACTAGGGCCCGGCCACCCTCGCTCCTCAGGCCTCAGCTCCCTTTACTCGCGCCTAGCCGCCCTCACTACGTCAGGCCCCAGCCTTCCTTGTTCCTTCGGTCCCGGCTTCCCTCGCTCTTCGAGCCCCAGCTTCCCTCTCCGGTCCCAGCCTCCCTCCCTCGCTCCTCTGGCGCCGGCCTCCCTCTCGGATCCGGGCCTCCCTCTCTCCTCCGACCCCGGCCTCCCTTGCTCTTCCCGCCCCGGCCTTCCCGGTCCATCCCGGCCCTGACCGTTGCGGCAGGTGGCAGGTTGCGGGCACAGGGGGCTGTTGCAAGGTACGCTGGGCCGCAGATAGTGTTCGCGCACGATCCGCAGCGTCCGGCCCTGGAAGGTCCTCAGCAGCAGCACCTTCTCCCGCTTCTGCAGCATGCTGGCGGCGTCGCCCGGCACAGTGGCCGGGAAGCGGCGGGCGGCAGGCGGAGGCGAGGCCGAGGCCTGGGGCCCGCCCCTCCGGCCTGGCCCGGCAGGCGGCGGCTTTTGGGTTCCCGCTACCGGGAACGACCTAGCCTAGACTGAGGAAACGCCTGGCCCAGCCCTGCCTGCACCTTTGACTCCTCTCTTTGCCTTAGTTGCCCCGGGGCGGGAAAAGTGTAGTTAAACTGTTTACCCAAAGAATCAGCGGGTAAGACGGTAGTCTGTGGCAGCTAGTCTAAAATTCCCTTGTGAAAAGATTATTTTTACTTTCTTTCTACCCACAGGCCGGTGTGGGAAGGGCTTGCCATATTAACAGAGGTAATAACTATTGAGTTTTTTCATCCTTATTTTTGCAATATCTGAAAGAATTGAAAGGCTCAGCAAAAAAATACTGGTAACCCTGCTAGCCAAACCTGGTTTTCCCCTTCAAAATATGCTTATTTTAAATTTTAATGCATGTAAACATTCAAACACTACAGATAAAATGAAAACCAGTCCTTCTGGGGTAAACACTGTATAACTTTTATAGCGCTGGCAGCCTCTGGCAAAGGAATTCTTAAAACTGCTATTGATATGATCACTAAGTACTGTGCTTGTAGTGTTTGACAAAAAGGACAGTATCTTGGGAGACCACACAGCCTCGATTCTCCAAGCACTGGGCCCACTGGAGCTACGTTAGCAACTTCATACAGGAGAGTCTCATTTAGCTTCCTTAAATCAAAGGAGTGGGCGTGTATTTTTATCCTCATTTCACAGTCTGTGAGGCTGCATTAAGGGAGCTTAAGTGTCCAAGGATACCTAGTTATTAAATTTCAGAACCAATGTTCGAGCTAGAAACTGCTTAACTTCAAAGCGGGTTAAGCATCATCTCTTCGCTGGTGAGTAAAACACAGGGCCTGCACCTAAGGAATTTACTGCTTGGCAATCTTTGGTTAATGTGGCTGACCCAGTTGACTGGAAACACCTGGCTCTTCCAGTACAGCTGAAATAAACCAGGACCAGCCTTTCATTTCACCCTCAGGGAATGCATAGAGTTATGGTCCCCTCCTCCTTGTACCTCTGTGTCAAATCACTCGGTGAAACTCAAGGTAAACTTGTACAAATGGGAAAATAATGTAGAACTGGCGCACAGGCCACAGTGCAAGGAGGGTTCCTAACGCTCTCCACAAAGAAAGAGGCCCTTCCTGTCTAACACAGGTGTCAGTTCCAGAGAGACCAGACGACACTGAGTAGCCAAAATTGTTCTCTACATTAAAAAATGCTTTAGATAACTGTCCACCAGTCCCTCCCCAGTTCCCTTGCTATCTTTTTAAAGCCACTGGTGCTATGGGGTTGGAGGAATGACTTCAATTAGGTACTAATCTGCCCTTAATATCTCTCTTCAGCACTTTGTAGCTCGAAATGAACCACCCTTTAAGGAACAGCATACCTAGGGTTTTATGCAGAGTTGATTTTTATCAGTGTTTAAAACAAGGCTGGAGCTTAGTTGGCAGAGGGCTTGCCTAGCAAGCACGAGGTTCTTTGCTGAGCACCGCCCTACCCCCAGGAGGCCTATAATCCCATCACTTGGGGATGTAGGAACAAGATGATCAGAAGTTCGAGGCTGTTCTTGGCTATACAGTAAATTGGAGACTAGCCTGGATGCATGAGATGCTATCTCAGAGAATAATTACAGTAGTCCAATGTCCATCGCACATCTCCTTGGTTTGTGTTGGGGCAATAACATACAAATTAATTGCTTTTTCCCCCCACCCACTCCCTCAAATTAATTACTTGAGATGGTGTCAGCTACCCAGGTTGGGTTCAATTTTGCCATGTAGTTAAACTTTTGATCCTTCTGCCTGTAGCTAAGTCTTGGGATTACAGGTACCTGGGGATGGAACTCAGGGCTTTGTGCATTCCAGGGTAAGTACTGAGCCATATCCTTAGCCATATCCACATCTCTCTTCCTTACACCCTCTCTTTTCTCTCTCAAGTCTTTTGGAGACAGGGTCATGATACGTAGCCAATAGCCTTGATCTCTTTCCTTACTCCTCCTCCCTCCGTCTCTCAACTGCTGGGATTCCATGTGCCCAGGCCTGGCTTTATACATTATGTTGAGAAACATGATTCCTTAGTTCTTAGAAATGATGTGTAATGGACCAGAGCCTTTTGCTTGGTTGTTTTGGTGATTTGTCTCGTTGGCCATCTGAGACCTCTGGACCAGAAGAGCGCCTATCAGGCAGAATAAACTAATTTATGTTACAGAAATATGAGACTTAAATATGAGTTTTGGGCAGGTGGTGATGGCGTATGCCTTTAATCCCAGTACTTGGGAGGCTGAGTTAGGCAGATCTTGAGTTCAAGGTTAGCTTGGTTTAGAGAGTGAGTTCCAGAACAGCCAGGACTACGCAGTGGAACTGTTTTGAAAAACAAAAAACAAAGAACAATCAGTTTCTTCACTAGTGAGTTATCTCAGCAGGTAAGGGTAACTGCTGTACAACACATATATTTTACACAAAATGTAATAATTACCTGGGTGGTGGTGACACACCTGTAATCCCAGCATTCAGGAAGCAGAGGGAAGAGGATCTCTGAGTTCGAGGCCCAGCCTGGTCTAAAGAATGGGTTCCAGTTCCAGGACAACCAAAGCTGCAGGGAGAAACCCCATCTTCAACCCCAACTCCCTAAAAAAAAAAAAAAATCAATAAATTAATTTAAAAAATTCTCAGTGTCTTAGGACAAGATCCTGCATGGGTACCGAACATCACTTGTCTTTCTGTAGGATCCAGGCTAGTGGAGGGGAATCTCTCTGGAACATTGTTGCTCAAAGGAAAAGGGGGAGAGAGCCCTCTAGAAAGCTTCACACCAACCAATAATTCCGCCTGGAAGAAATGCTGTCGATTTGCCATTGGCCAGAGCTAATCACATGGCCACACAGCCAGAGGAGGTGTGTTCTTCAAGCTCTGAAGGCGGACAGGGGAACCTTTTGAATATAAAAACAAATTACCATAATGCTCTGGCCAAACCCCTCAGCCCTGAATGAGTCAATCCACTCCACCACCAGCTTCACCCTCATTATTCGGGACAACTTTAGCCCAGCTCACTGTCTATCCTTCTTTGATGTTCTACCTCTTTTGGAAGAAGCCCTTCCAGAAGTTAGCAAACCAAGCTTGAATCTCTACACATCTGCATCCTTACTTCTCTTGCTTCCGTATGTGATCCCTTATGGTAGATAGGGTGAACTCTCTTTGCCAAATTTATGTCCATATTTTCTCCAGGCACTCAGATGACCCGTGCTGTCCTGCCTCCCTTACAGATAGATGGGTGGTGGCCACGTGTCTGGGTTCCATTCGGCAGAATGTCAGAGTATAATGGCACTGTTTCTTGGAATGGCTCACAATACTCCCCAACCCAACTCCCCACCAACATGCTTTCTCTTAGTGTTGCACCAGCTGGGTGCCAAAGCCCAGGGCACTGGCAGCCCAACATTAAAGATGGCAGAGCTCTGTCTACTTTGGTTCTTGAAAGTCTGTAGAAGCAGAGCTTGGCCTTTCCTTAACCAGAGGACTCTTGTACAGGAAAAATAAACCCGGGGTTGGGGATTTAGCTCAGTGGTAGAGTGCTTGCCTAGCAAGCGCAAGGCCCTGAGTTCGGTCCCCAGCTCCAGAAAAAAAAAAAGAAAAAGAAAAAAAGAAAAAAACAAAAACAAAAAAAACCCTTTAAGGGTCTGAGTAGGTGAGAATCCTAACATTTGTCAGGCAGGGAAGGAGAAGCAAACGAAAGCGTTCGAGGTCAGCTGTCATTCATTACCAATGGATATTTCTGGTAAAGAGACCGAGGAGGCTGGAGGTGTGGCTTAGTTGGTAGAGAATATTAAGATACTTGTCTCACAGTTGCAAGGCTGTGTTTAAAACAGACAAATAAAGCAAGATACTGTACACACAATCAGGCAGTTTGATGATTTCTACAGTTATACTAAACTATGCAGTCCTCCAGTTGGTGGGGACCAGTGCGATCTGCCCTGTTCTGGCTTCATAGGGGCAACAGCACCACCCTGGGCAGGGGATCTGATGGCTTGCTTCTCTCTTTGGCTGATTCTTTTCTCTGATAACCTAAGTGTAGATGGACAGCATGCTGCCCAGATAGCAATACACTGTGGCCGCTTCCGGCATTCTGTGGCCAATGGAAATCTCTTGCCAGAGCACCATTTCCCTGGTGTATGGCTTCCATCTTTCTCTGAGCACCAACAAGCCTTCTTAGAAGCTTTGGGAACGCAGAACTCAGTGTCTACTGGATCATAACCTAAGCCTCATTAAAGGTTAGCCTGGGGAGGGAGGGGGCAACTCTACTGAGGGCTGAGAGGCCCAGGATGGTAAATGTACAAAGGAAATTCCCGAGGATGAGATGTAAAGACCAGAGTGCATTGCAGAAGCAAGCGCTGCAGTTTCTGTGTCTGTTTACTTCTTATTGACTTATTTATTTTGACTTTAGTACAACATGCCTACCAGAACACAGCCAAACAATGCAGCAGGAGGCCAAGTAAGAATGCAGAAGTTCTGTTCTCATCGGCCGTCTTCTGTCAAGCACACACTACTGTTGATCGCTTCTCAGCCATTCGGCTTAAATCAAGTGAGCACTGTTGATAGGTTGTATGATCCCAGGGGTCAAAGATAATCCAGAGTTTGCAACTCTCTGGCAATCCCAGCGGAGGCTTCTTGGCTTGTAACTGGAGGCTTAAGGACCTTTTCCTTCCCCCCTGTTTCTCCCCGCCCCTTCCTGTCCTCTTCCTTCCCTTTCTGTTGCTGTGATAAAATACCCCAAAGAGGATGCTGAGGAGGCTTAGTGGTGAGGGAACCTGCTGCCAAGCCTGAGGACCCAAGTTTGATCCCCAGGACCCACAAGCAGAGAGCAGACTCCTGTTGTCCTCTGCTGTCACATATGCGCTGCGGCATGCACACTGTGGCGTGTGGATGCATATGAAAGAAATAAAATGTAATAAAATACCTAACGGAAGCATCTTAATGGAGAAAGGGATTTCTTGGCCCACAATGCCACAAAGCGATCCATCATGGTAGGGAAGGCAGGGAGGCAGGAGAGTGAGGCCGCTGGTCACCTGTGTCCACAGTCAGGACTCGGAGAGGGATGGTTGCTGCACTCTAGTCACATTCTCCTTTCTATGCAACCCACGATCCCTCCCAGGTAATGGTGCTGCTCGGTGAGTGAGTGATTTTACCTCAGTCGGTCTAATCAAAATAATCCCTCACAGACAGTCCCACAGGCCCACTTCCCCATGTGATTCTAGAGCTCACCAAGTTGGCAGCTGAGATTAACCGACGTATTTCCCCTTCATGTCTTTTCCTTTTCTTTCGTTTTGAGAGGCCAAACCTACTCCATCTTGGGACCGGCCTCCATCTTAAAGAAGAGAGAAAAAGCCTGAGAACTTGACCTGCAGCAGAACTCAAGCTGCATCCATATACCAGGAAGGACCTCACAGCTTGTCCTCGGCCAGAGTTACTCCCTAGCTACTTCCTAGCAACAGTTAACCAAAGATTAGACTGACTGTTTTAGATGTACTTTCAGACCGTTTGTGATCAAATACGGGCTTGCTTCAGAGCACCCACCTGTTGGCTTATAGTCATTCTATGAGATGCTTGCCAGACTGGACACCCCTCCCTCACCCCCCTCACTTGCTCCTATTTTCCTATAAGAGTTCAGGGTTGCTCTGCCTTCCCTTCCTGTCCTGCTGTTCAGGGTTGGGTTGGGGGAGAGCCCAAGCCCGAGCCTATAATAAGGAGACCCTAATGCTATTACATTGGAGATAGCTCCTTGGTGGTCTTTTGGGGTTCATGAACGTTTCCTGGCACAACAGTTTGGGTGTGGAGTGGAGAAAGGCTCTTTATGCAGCCCAGGGGTCACCACACTTCAATCCCCCTGCTTCAGCTTCATGCACCTCATGTGTGCACCCTCATGCCCAGTTTGTACTTGCTGTATTCTCACATTTAGTTCTAAAAGCACCGCCTTGACTGCTGTTCAAAAATACGTTTTCCAGGAAAAGAAATGATGTGGGAAGGACTGAATCAACCACCCAGGCCACACACTAAGCCAGTGGCAATGTCGACTTTGAACCTAAGTGGACAGGCTGCAGAATTCTTATAGCGATGACCCAGCTGTACACCCTCTCCTTAGTAAACATGGAGACTTGTAGCATTATGGGTGCATTCTGTATGGCTGCCCACAGGAGCCCAATGGGCTACAGAACAGGAAACCATGACACTCAGTTATTTTCCTTACCATTTACCTAACTTCTGGGGCTTTGGCAATCTCAACTGTATATGGCCACCTGCACAGATGGTTCTGGGTCCTGATGCTAATGAATCAATGGCTCTAAAGGTTATGTATGTGTCTGCAATTACCCCATTACCTAGAGTCACTAATACCCTCACTGCCCTCACTTATACCCCATGGCAGTGGGTTGCAATGGTTGTTGCTAAGATCACTTTGCTACTGGTATTAGTGAAGATTTCATTTCCTAAATGTTGAAGGTTAATATTAACCTTTGATTTGGCATTCAGAACATTCAAGGGACCCCAATAACACACTTTTCAATGATTATTCTGAGATGTTCTGGTAACTTGTTTTAATTTAAGAGAAAATGATTTTACACTTACAAGGGTCTCAACCAGATTTTCACTGTACCTACCGGTAACTCTAGTGTTCTACCACTAGGAGGTGCTGTTTCATCGATTTTTTTTTTCTTTTTTTTTTTTTTTTCTTTTTCTTTTTCTAACTAAGTGCCTCACTTGGTCCCTTCGATGGGAATATCTGATAGTGAAAACCTTGGCCTTTCACATACCATTCTTAAAATGTATCCAATTACTGGAGACAAAAAAGAAGCAAGCAAACAGGTTAGTGTTTTAACAAAACCTTTATTCAAGGAGCTCAAAGGTCTGGGTACTTCAACATTAATTAGAAGCTAAGCTTCATTGATTAACACAAAAAAGAAAAGAAAATCCCGAGTCTTCAGGCAGAGTGGAAGAAAATTCAGTCACCTGGCTTGCCAATTACAATTCAAAAATAGAAACATTGCTCTTGTGGTTTAATTTTTTTGATTGATTTTCTTTGATGAGATTAAGTTTTTGTCTATCTTGTAGAAATGTCTCAGCAGGTCTCGATAAATATTTATTTCTCTGGGTAAATTCATCACACAGAGCTTTCCTATTTACTCTGCTTTGTTACTGCGTATATCTGAGTTGGGGTGGGCAAATCCCATTTTACATCTGTGTCAGTAGACTAAGAGTTCTGAAATCAATATAAATACAACAAAGTTTTTGGAGAAATGGAAAAGAAAACAAGGCATACTTGACCAGGTTCCTGAACTTCTAGGTTTAGGATAAATTAAATAAATAAATCTACTTATTTTCACTGCTTAGTAAGTAAAGCAAAAGGGATATTAAAGGGTACTTTTATATCTGGTTAAAAAGCAAGAGAATGCGGACTGAAACTGAAAGTGCCAGTTATTTTAACTGTTTGTTTCTGGGACAAAGTCTCTCTACATATTCTGGGGTGGCTGTGACCTCTGCAATCCATGCACCTCAGCCTCCTGAACACTGAGATTACAGGCACATACCATCACACACATGGGATCTAAATTTTGTTTAAAAGGCCCTTCACACCATCACCAAGATTCTCACTGAACAAGTAACTCGGATAAAGTGTGTCTGCACCAAAGGGCCAGGAATCTTGGATTGTCTTAGATTTCTGTCTACGAATGTTTTTGTTTGTTTCTTTGTGTTTGTTGAGACAGGGTTTCTCTGTGGGACAGGCCTGGCTGTCCTGGAACTCAGAGATCCACCTGCCTCTGCCTCCCCAGGGCTAGGATTAAAGGCCTGCACCACTGCCCAACTACAAAGATGATTAAAAAAAAAAAAAAAAAAAAAAGAGTCTTGGACTAGCAAAATGGCTCAGTGAACAAAGGTTGCATGGCTTCAGGGCTGAGTCATCCTGGGTCAAACTTGATGGTGGAGCCTTGCACAGAGCTTCCCTCCTCCCGCAACTGGGGGACAGTAGCAAGGCCACACTTCATTGTTCTCCCCAACAGCTTCTCACAAAGAGGTGAGCTGTGTCCTCCAGATTAGGATCCATCCTTAGAATCCCTGTGACAGTCCCTGAGAGGACTCCTGGCATCTCTTGAGGATTTAAGATGTCAGGCTTCTCTGAGCCCCCCTTCATCTGGTGGCTGCGGTGAGCAAGCCTAACTCAGTGGGCATCTGGGCCCTGTGCAGAGCCTTTCATGCAGAGCTTTGATGGGCAGACTTGAAGAGCTCATCTCTGTGGTGTTTGGGTGGGAGGAAGCAAGGGGTTTCTCCCCTTTCCCATCCTGTACACACACACACACACACACACACACACACACACACACACACACACACACACACACACACTTCAAGAAATACCATTAAAAACATATTCTTTTGCCCATGAGAGAACTGGCTTAGATCTTAGAAACTGTAAGAATCTTATCCTCTTTATCATTTAGCTTTCAAGGCCTTATCTTTTGTGACTGGAAGGCATTTTGGTGCCCTTCCAGTTCTACACACACTGTTCTTTAATTAGCTTGAGGCAGTACAGTGATCACATAACACTTCCCCTTCTCTGAAGCTCCCAGCACCTGCCAATCCCTGATCCAGCAGCCAGAGGGAAGGGGTAGTCCTTGAGGCCTCAAATGCTGTTATTCCAGTGTATATAAAAGTGTAGACAGTAACCTGAAGCCAGCCTCGTCATTGGTGGAGGCAGATTTAACAGCAACATGCATACCCTACTTATTGGCTAATGCTGGCATGAGATTTATGATCCTGGTGACTTGGAGTTTTTTGTCCATGGCCTGTTACATTCATCATCTGGTTAAAGTTGAAAAAGGAAAAAAAACCAACTAAATAGGATATACCTGACCAACACCAAACAGGCCGTGATAAACTCACAATACTTAAACTTCCTTTCCATAGTTACTCAATTTGTTAGCAGCTTTATGAACCACATAGTGCTGCCTTCAGAGGTACAGTTCGGGGCTGGGGGTGTAGCTCAGCGGTAGAGCACTTGTTTAGCATGTGCTAGGCCCTGGATTTAGTCCCCAGCACCAAAATGAAATGAAATAAAAATACATATAATTATAAATATGTTCATCTAAATATAAATACAAATAACAAATAACTACATTCATTTATTATAATTATATACCTTTTACATTACCTATACAGTTATAAACATACTCACAGTTATATATATATATATATATATATATATATATATGTGTGTGTGTGTGTGTGTGTGTGTGTGTGTGTGTGTGAGATGGGTTATTGTATGAACGGATATGCTCAATTCTTCATAAATATGTTTAACGGCAAGTATAACACATTTTGGTCATCTAAAGAGTAAATCCCATTCTTTCAAAAATTTATTTTTATTTATGCGTGCATGTATGTCCCTACTTATCTGTATGTCTACCACATACGTGCAGTGCTTGTGGATGTCAGGCCCCCTGTTGGCTTGTCATGAGAGGCCCAGTGTGGGTGCTGGCAGCTGAACCTGGGTCCTCTGGTAAAGCAGCAAGTGCTTGCTATCACCCCTCCCCCTTTCACCCAAGCACCCATAATTTTACTTTGTGTATTTATAACTGGCATATTGTGGATGTATATGCTTCTGTGGGACAGTCCTCTCTTCAGTTAGTGAGGACTTCCCTTTTATTCTGCACTGGCTGTGGAACCCATAGGCTTGTGCAGTCTAGGCAGACACTCTGCCCCTGAGCCACACACCCAGCTCCTAGCGTAATGTTTTTAAGGTCTACCCATGTCATAGCATATGGCATCAATTTTGTTTTTAACAGCTGTTGAGTAGCATTTCATTTTGCTGATAAACCATGCTTTATTCATTCACCACTGATGGATGTTTGGAAAAATCTACATTTCCACTATTATGTGTAATCCTAATATAAGCATTTTTGTGATTATTTGGAGGTGGACATATTTTGAATTCTATTTGATTTTAGAATATTTTGCTTTTGAGAGATCTGTTCATTTATCATCCTGGCTGGACTAGAACCTGCTATATAGCCCAAGCTTGCCTAGAATGGTAATCTTCCTGCCCCTGACTCCAGAGTACTGAGTTTATAGGGGTTCACCACCATGCTGTTTTCTATTGGAATTATATGTATAAGTGGAATTGCTTTGGAAAATAGTATTTTATCTTATTTTAAAAGGGCTGGAGAGATGGCTCAGGGGTTAAGTGCATTGCTGCTCTTGGCCAAGGACCTGGGTTCAGGTCCCAGCATGCTCACAACCATCTGTAACTCCAGCACCCAAGAATCTATCACCCTCTTCTGGTCTCCACAGGCAGTGCCTACATATGATGGCCAAAACACTCATGCATATAAAATAAATACATTAAAAAAACGAGCAGGAACACGTACATGTGAGATATGTTTCATATATAGAATCCACGGTGGTTGTCTGAGATGTGCTACAGAAACAAAACTCCCTCGGATTTTTGTGGATTCAGCACTGTGGGAACATTCCTCAATCAAACCGTGCGTCTCCCTGGTCCATCTGTCATCCTCACCAGGAGAGTTGGCAGATGGAACTCCGACTGTATTTCAGGGGGAAATGAACGAAGCAGGTGGGACACTCCTTCTTGCAGTTCTAAAGGACACCACTGACCTCTGTCCATCCATCACTAGTCAAAGCACTCACTCAGTCACATTCAGTTCTGAGGGCAGAAAGTGGAAAGCCGGACATGGTGGAGAAGCAGCAACCTTAAATGTATCTGTATGTGCATGCCCATACATACATATGTCTACCCACACATACACAATGACTTCAGTTGTAGCAAAGGGAAGGGGCCAGCTCCAGCGTTCCATTATAATATTGTTTCCCCAATAGATTTAAAACCCATGACACCAACGACAGATCACACTCAAAACACGCTGGATCAGTGAGAAGGAAAAGGCAAATCTTGTTTAGATGTGTCCTTGAGACATAGTTAACTCAAAGGAGAACACGTTGGGCCTGAGGAGATGCCTCAGAGGTTGGGAGCACATACTGCTCGTCCAGAGGATTGGGCAAAGAGAAACTTCCCGGAACTCCAGATCCAGGAGTTCTAAAACCTTCTGTCCCCTTTGGACATCTATACTGGTGGCAAAAACATAAACACAAAACTACTTTTAAAGAATTAAAAAGGAGCCAGGCACTGGGGGGAAAGATTAGTCTGTGATAGTGATTTGTTCGCATGCCTGTGAGGGACTTTGTAGATCAGATTCCCCAGGGTGACACAACCCCTACCTTACATCTGGGGGCTGGGGGCCTGGGCTGGATAAAAAGAGAGTGAGCTGAGTACTGTCATTCACCTCTCTCTGTCCCTCACTGCTGCCACCTATGACCAGCCACCTCATACTCTGACACCACGGCTTCCCTGTCAGGAAGGACAACACCTTTGATCTGGGAGCGCAAGCAAACCCTTTCTCCCTTAGGTCGTTTTTTTTAAGCGTATTTGATCACAACAACAGACCCCAATTGGCCCCCTCTTGCCATGGTGTACTGCTTCACCTCAGACTAAAGACAGAGACTCAGCCAATCATGAACTGAAACCACGAGCCCACATCACTTTTTGCTCTCTGAGTTGTTTCTCTCCCTAGAAACAGTGATGAAAAGCTGACTGTCCCAAATGTTTGTGTGTTGTTTGGATTTGCTTCCCAGGACTGCTGTGTCAAACTACAACAAACTTGGGAAAACAGATTTATTCTGCCATGGTTCTGGAGGCCAGAAACCCAAAGTCCGGCAGGACTCTCTCCAGAGGCTGCATCCGTTGGGCAGCTTGTCTGTCATCCAGGGCCAGTGGGGATGGGAGGGGGAAGTGACAGGAGAGGCTGTGAGGAGGAGTGGAGGGGATTGCCCAAGTACTTCTCCCAGCACAGGAAGAACTTCAGACTTAAATCTCCTTGAGGCCAAACATGGACGTCAGGGAAATTCTACTGACAACTCTCAAAGGACAAGGTGTGAGCAACACAGTGAACAGGGGGGGCTTGTCTGTGGGGCTCCGAGAAAGACAAGTGTTTCAAGAGTCGGTTTGTGTAATTCAGAATTCTGATACCGAGGGCTGAAGACACGGCTTAGTCTGGAAAGAACTTGCCATGCAAACACAAGGACCTGGGCTAGAAACCATGTAGAAAACAACCTGGGTGTGCTCGTGATCCCGGGGGTAGGAAGGCAGGAAAGAGCCACATTTCTGGGGCTTGTTGGCCAGCCAGTCTGGTCTAGTTGGCTAATGAGAGGCCTTGCCTCAAAATATGACAATCAAGATTGTCCTCTGACCTCAAAACATACACATACATGTACTTGTACACACATATGTATCCACCATCCACCCATGAATGACAGAGGTGGGGAAGGAGATTTTGGGCACCAAGCCAAAAAATAATCTCCTCAATTGAACTCTTGCAAGTCTGGCCCATGGTCACTCCATTTAATTAGGTTGAGAGTCCAAGTGTCAGGAAGCCAGGCAGCAATTCCAGCTGAGCCACGGGTGGCCTGATCGAGGGTCAGCTCGGCCAATACTTAGCCTAGTGCTATGCCGGATCACCAGGGTAGTAGCTGCAGCTTAGCACCTAAGCAGTCAGTAAAGGGGACCGAGTAGTCAGTGACTCAAACCTCTCAATGTGTCCAGTCAGTAGTACCACTGACCCTGGGTGACAGCTCGAAGGGTGCATGCAAACCGTCAGTGGATGAGGTAGTTCTAAGATCCATGGGCTGCTCCAGAGGCCCTCGTCACCATATGACTAGCTCAGGCCCCACATGTTCAGTTAGAGGGTAACCCATAACTCTCTCGGTTCCTGCTGATGGGTTGTGAGTAGCTCTAACTCTAGAGGACCAGTGAGCAGCTTAAGACCTGGCAACAGTACCAACAATTAGCCCAAGTGCGTGGCTATCTGAAGGGCCGGTCGAGAGTGTCCCTTGCCTCTTCTAGCTGCTGAGGCTGCCAGACTCTTCCACTGAGGCTATACTGGTCTCATAGTCACGGTGCATCCTTCTTTTCTGTGTGTCTTTTGCCTGTGTGTTTCTGTGTGTGTGCGTGTGTATACGCAAATATGCTTGGGCACAGGTACAGAGGTCAGAGAGGGATGTGGAGTGGCTTCCTCTTCCACTGTAATCCCTGGAGACAGGGTCTCTCACTGAACTGAGAGTTCACCATGCCCTGGCTAGGTTGGATGGCCAGAAAGCCCCTGCAGTGTGTCTACCTTACTGCCTAGTGCTTGGCTTATAGGCATTTGTCCACATGTAGTTTTTACACGGGTGCTCGGGATTTGAACTTGGGTCCTCATGCTGGTGCAGCAAGTGCTGAGCCACTTCCCCAGCTCATATGCCTTGTTTGTTTGTTTGTTTGTTTGTTTTTGTAAAGGCATCCCCTCTTGCAATTTGAACCTGCCAGGACAACCCAGCTTAATCTCTTCATCACAACATCCTTAACTTAATTGTATCTGCCAAGACCCTTGTTCAAATTAGGACATGTCCACAGACTCCAGGGATAAGGACAGGGACACAGACACATGAGGTATTTAATCTACTGTGCCTGTATAATGAAAAAAAATTAAAAATATAGAAAAATAAGTCAATGACAATGATTACTTTTGGGGGCATTTTAAATTTGCTACAGTGAACTCATATCATATTTAAATGGACCTGGGTATGGTGGCATGTGCCTGCGATTCCAGCATTCAGGAGGTGAAAGGCAGGAAGATTTGAAGCCTGGGAAATCCTGCATAGGAAGATCAACATCAGCTTTGACGGCATAGGAGACGCCATCTGAAAAATTCACTACCAACCACAAATCAGAAACCACAGAACAATAATAAGGCTGGAATGAATGCTAAGACGACAACAAAGCAAAACACGGGGACGTCCTAACTTCCGAAAACCCCATAAACACCTACCTGTGACAGATCAGAAAGTTAATGGAGGGGACTTCAGAGGGGCTCAGTTGGTAAAGTGTCTGCCACACAAGTATGAAAGTGTGGGTTCAGATCCCCAGCATGGCTGAAGTCTCAGCTCTGGGAAGGTGGAGACAGGATCTCTGTAGGTTGCTGGCCACTCATCCCAGCAAAATTAGTGAGCTTCAGGTTTATTGAGAGACCTAGCTTCAAGCAATAAGGCGCATGTGCGGTGTGGCGGGCTGCAGAGGGCTCAGCAGTTAGGGGAACTTGCTGCTTTTGCAAAGGACCTAGGCTTGGCTCCTAGCCCCCACCTGGTGGCCCACAATCATTTGTACTTACAGTTCTGGGGGATCTGATGCCCTCCTCTGACCAGGAATATACATGGCACACATATGTACACGCAGGCAAAATATTCACACTCATAAAATAAATCAATATAAAAGTGATTTAAAAAATAAAGGCGGGAAGAGACTGAGGAGGACACCGAACTTTAACCTCTGGCCTCCACATGTAGGGCTTATATCCTCAAAGTCAGTTTTGGAGCCAGAAGGGGACAGCTTCAGAGCCAGGCACCCTTTGTCAGCTTTGGGTTCCTAGTGCCACAGATACATGAAACTTCTCCATGCCAAGAAGAGCCTTGTCCTGGGACGAGTGCCCAGGATGAGCCGCCCACCTCCCTAGAAGTGAGGAAAACACTTGTCTGGTGTTAACTTATCGAAATAAAAATACTTTCTCTCCCAACCAGTAACCTCACGGAGCATGGGTGATGTGTCTTGTTTGTCGGGATTGTGTTGAAAAATCTTTGCAATTTTCACATACAAATTTGGGACTTGGCTTTTCCTGATTGGTACATTCGGCCTGTTGCCTACCGAGACTGGAGGGTGGCCGACCCTATGGAAGGGCTACGTGCCACACAGTGTCTGTCTTTCCCCATTTTCCCATGCCTGTCCTCTCTCCTGCCTTTACACCACACCTTGGCCACTGAAGGCATTTGTGCAGTTTGCAAACCCACACAGAGATTGCTTCTTTGCATTAGAGTACAGTGCTTCAAGGGTTAAGCAGGCGCCTGTTGGGAGACCTAAATACTCTTGCTTCCAGGAAAAAAAAAAACACATTCAAAGTTTCAAACAGCTCACAAACGAACCCGAAGCCTGCAACCTGTTCATAAATCGGTGGCTCTTCTAACAGTCATGTTTTATAGTCCGCCTAAACAAGTAATGGAAAACGCATATCCACGTATGCACTTAGAGCAGAAATTCAATTCCACGGGCTACTGGGGAGAGAGGCTTCAAAATCCCGCCAGGCCTTATTAAGTTGTCTCTGTCTGTGTGCAGGAATGTGTGTGTGTGCGTGTGAGTCCTCGCGGGGCCAGGGACATGCTTCTACTCCATTAGGACTCGAGACTGTCATAGCCCCAGTGGCAGGGATTCATGTCATGAGCTGAAGTTACCCCTCAACCTTATTGGGTTAGAAGCTGACGACTTTGCAAAATTTCTTTGCTGGGGTGACCTGTGGCAGGTGTTTCTGGTGAAGCTCTTGAATTTTTAATCTGAGTTGAGTGGTGGAGGTCAGAGGGCACAGCATACTTGCTTGCTTGGGGTTTAGAGAACGCTGTCTTAACTGAGTCTTGAGGCCTGGCAGAAGTCTGAGGAAATTAGCCTGGCCTAGTGGTGCACTCCTCCAATCCCAGCTCTTAAGAGGTAGAGACCAGACAGAAATTGGCTACATTGTAACTTCAAGAACTGGGGGTCTTTAAAAAGCAAGCAAGCAGCAAGCAGCAAGCAGAAGCAAGCAAGCAAGTCAATAAACAAACAAACCAGCTGGTACCTTCAATCTCAGCACTGAGGAGTCAGAGGCAGGCAGATCTTTGTGAGTTCAAAGCCAGCCTGGCTTACTTAGTGAGTTCTAGGACAGCCAGGTCTGTTACACAGACAAACCCTGTCTTGGCCTGGGAGATTTATTAAAAACAAAACAAAACATAGGGCAGAGATATGCTTTAGCAGGTAAAGGCCCTCATCGAATTTGACCATCTGAGTTCAGTCTCCTGGGAACCATGTGGTGAAGGGAAGAACAGATTCCTGTATGATGACCTCCACATGTGTGCCATGGTGTAGCCTGTACATCCAAAAGACATGTGTAAAACCAGGTACTTTTCTTCTCCAGGCTTTCTCCTAACTGAAAAACTGTTTAGGGCTCCAGGATAGGACACAACACTGATCATGTGGAGCTAGGGGGATGGATCCATCAGTTAAGGGCTTGCCAAGCAAGCTTAAGGACTGGAGTTAGGATTCTAAGATCAGAAACAAAAGCCAAGTGGTCACCCCAGTACTAGTTTGGGGACATAGAGACAAGCGGGTTCCAGACTCTTGCTGACCAGCCAGTCTCTGAAATAGCAAATTTCAGGGAGCAATGAGAGAGTCTGTCTCAAAGAATAAATGGTGAGAAATAAGGAGGAAGATTCTTGACCTTGACATCTGGTTTCCTGGAGCACACACACACATGCCCACAGCACACTCATGGCTGCACACATGCCAATCATGCGGTCAGAGCCGGCACATGGAAGAGTACCACAGAGTGCTTAAGGAGTCCAAGGATACACAGAGAAAAGGTGTTCGGCGGTGGTACCATGCAGTGTCAGGGGTCACATGTAGGGAGGAGAAAGGGCCAGCTTATGGCAGGGATTCTAAGTGTCCTGTCTGTGCACTTAGATGAAAGCTAGCACTTTAGGTGCCTGTTGACTGAACAACAGAGGTCATGGCTGACCTGAATCTAGGCAAAGCAGTAAGGAAATACCAGCACTTACGTGGCCATAGAAATAGGAAATATGGCTTGAGCTGTGACAGAACGCAGGTCAGGAAGTACAAGGCCGGGTCAGGGAGGGTCTTCAGAGTCAGCACCAAGTCCAGGGTTTGTTCTGGGGAGTAGAAGACCCTAGGAAGAATCGTTATTTATCTAGAGGAAAGGAAAGGTTTATATTGTCTCACGGTTTGGTGGGTGTTAGTCTGCCATGGTAGGAAAGAAGGGTGGGGCACAGCAGCTCGAACCACAGCAGCAGTCGGGAAGTAGAAAAAACGGAAATTCAGGAAGGAGCCAGGGCAAGAGCTAGATCCTGGGGCACACACTCCCTGCGGCCTCCTTTCTCCAGGCTCCACCTCTGACTTTTTATAGTGACCTCTGACCTTTCAATAGTGCTGTTATGTTTTGGCTTCATCAAGGGACTAATGGATTGGCGGGGACAGTGTCCTCAGGGGCCTACTGCTTCTCCAAATCCCACCCATTGTCAGTTTCACCAGACATACCTGAGTCCACTAGGGAGATTCCTTGTTCAAACCATAAGTTCTTTTTTTTGGTTCTCCAGAAGATTCAGAGCCAAATGACCTCTATAGTCTTTTTTTTTTTTTTTATTTTCTTTTCTTTTTTTCGGAGCTGGGGACCAAACCCAGGGCCTTGTGCTTGCTAGGCAAGCGCTCTACCACTGAGCTAAATCCCCAACCCTGACCTCCATAGTCTTAATAATTCCACTGTGACTCAAAAGCCCGGAGTCTCCTCTAAGATACCAGGTGTCCTGGTTGTTTTTGTTTCATTTTGCTAACTTGACACAAATTAGAGTTATCTGAGAAGACAGAACTACAACCGAGGGGGGGGGGAAATGCCTTTGTGGACAAGCCTGTGGGGCATTTTCTTACTTAGTGATTGATATGGGAGGGCTCAGCCCACTGTGGGCAGTGCCATCCTTGAGCAGGTGGGCCTGGTTGATATAAGAAAGCAACAGCCTGGTGTGGTGGCAAACACCCTTAATTCCAGCACTTGGGAAGTGCAGGCAGAGGCAGAGGCAGAGGCAGAGGCAGAGGCAGGTGGATTTCTGAGTTTGAGCTCAGCTTGGTCTACAGGTCAGGTTCCAGGACAGTTAAGGCCACACAGAGAAACCAAGTCTCAGGGGAGTGAAGGGGGAAGGGAAGCAAACTGAGCAAGCCACAAGAAGCAAGTCAACAAGAAGCACTCCTCCATGGCCTCTGCATCAGCTCCTGCCTCCAGGTTCCTCCTTAATTCCCTGCCCTGACCTCCCTGGAGGATGGCTTACAGCTGTAAGGTGAAACAATCCCTGTGTCCTCTTGCTTTTGGCCATGGTATTTTGTCACAGTAATAGAAACTCCAAGGCACCAAGCAAGCTCTGAGACCTGTAAAACAAACAAACAAACAAACAACAACAATAATAACAATAACAAGAACCAAACTGAAGTTACAGGGTTGAGGTGTAGTTCAGTTGGTAGAGTGCTTGTCTAGCATATACCAAGCCCTGGTTTGATCCTTGGCACCACATAAACCAGCCGTGGTAGTGCGTGTCCATAATTCCAGCATGTTGGAAGTGGAGGCAGGAGAATCAGGAGTTCAAAGTCATCCTTGACTGCATAATTATTTGGAGGCCAGACTTGGCTTCATTCAATCTTGCATCAAAAAAACAAAACAAAACAACAGACAAGCAAGCAAACAGAACCCCCACCAAACAACAAAAACCTTGAGTTACATATTTCTAACATGTGTTGGGTCAGATTAATCATCCCTCAATCCAAATGGAAGAATAAGAGAACAGCAAGAAAGGGCCAAAGTAAGACTGAATCCCATAGCTCCATGTCTGGCCTTGGAGGTATGGGAGCATGTTGTAAAGACCCAAAGGGATGGGCTACAGCAATTATGTCTGCCAGTGCAGCCTATGGGGCCTTTCTCTTGACCGCCTGGCATTTCTGACCAGGGGAATGGTGTGATCCAAACAATGTATGAGAAGATCCATTTGGAGGTCACATGGTGATGACTTAGACAGAGAAAGAAGCTGAGGACGGAATGGCCCAAGGGGCTTGAAAGGAAGGAGAGGTAGGGGTGGGGAGGGTGGAAAGGGCAGAAGGGGGCTGAACAGGACCCGTTAGGGATGAGTACATGGCACAGTGTAGGGATGGCTCAGACACTTGCACAGTGGTGGCACCAATGGCCAATAGAGTCATGACAAGAAGAGAAGAGTGAGTCCTACTCTATGGCGCTCAGAGGTCCTGGTTCTCACCAGTCATCTCTTACTCAGCCCCTGAGGACCCAGTGCCAGCAGCAGGTAATAGGACTGCTAAGCTAAAACTCCCTTGGCAGACTCCTGCGGCTTCTCCAGCCACCAGTCACTTGTCTCGGGTTCCCAAGACCTCCCACCTCACCACACCCTACCCTAGTTGAGCAGGGGTTTTGTGCCTTGATGAACAAAAGGAGACATAGAGGTTGTCTTCGTGAGACATAAAGGTTGTTTTCGTCCTTGTTTCCAGCCTTGGGCTGACCTGGCTCCCTGAATTTTTTTCAAAGATTTTATATTTATTTATTTTGGGGCAAGGAGCACACACACACACACACACACACACACACACACACACACACACACACACACACACACGTAGATATCAGGGGAGAAGTCTTTGAGAGTTAGATCTCTCCTTCCACTATGTGTGTTCTGCTGATTGGACTCAGATGGCCAGTCTTGGCTGCAGGTGCCCTTCTCCATTGGGTCAGCTGGATGGATTCTCAACCTAGTATAATCCTCCCTCTCTCCCCACCCCCATCCTCTGCGTACATCCCCCACTATCACAAGGGCCTCCTTAGGTTTCATTTACATCGCTCTGTGGACCTTTGACCTCCATGGTGGATCCCTTCGTGTGCCTCTTTCCCCTTAGGTGGAGCTCATAGGCATGCTAACGACCTTAAGGGAAGCACCCACACGGCTGCCCCGTGTCTGTCCGGTACTCATTAATTACTGCAATCCTTTCCCCAGAGTGAAGGGGAAACAGACTGGCACCCAGGATCATGATTAAGACTATCCCAGGAAACTCATCTTTTAAAGAAAGAAAGAAGTAAACAAAACAAAACAAAACAACAACAACAACAACAACAACAACAACAACAAAACCCCCACATTTTTTGTTGCTGTTTTGTTTTTCAAGACAGAGTTTTTTGTGTAGTCCTGGCTATCCTGGAACTTACTCTGTAGATCAGACTGGAAAACAATTTTTAAAACCTTTCTGTTTTAGATTTATTTTTATTATTTTATGTGTATGAGTGTGTTGTCTGTATGTAGGTCTGTGCATTGCATGCATGCCTGGGGAGGGGAGGTGGTGAGCCTCTGTGGGTGTGGGAATAAAAAACTTGGGTCCTTTGCAACAAGGATTCTTAACCACTGAGCCTATATCCACCCCTATGAATTTGAATTAAATGCATAAACTCACCCAGACAAACGCAGACATTACCCAATGTGGAGCTCAAACCCAGGACCCTGGAATTACGGGCCCCATGCTCTACCGACTGAGCTAGCCAGGCAGCTGCACATCACCTTTAGCTCCAGTGAGAAACAGCTGGTTCGACCGACAGGCTGCCTGGGGAAACAGTTTTGGCTCTATTTTATCCTTACCCTTTGTCCTCACCAATTCTCCTTCATGGAGCTCAAACCCCTTTCCCTCTGCCCTTTATCTGCCCTTCACTTCAATCCACATCACCTTCCTTTGCCCCACTACCAGACTGCATTTGATATTCATTGCAAAAGAATTAGCCAGCTCGATTTGCAGTATCCAGCTGAACCTGGTGACCAGTGCAAATGCTGGAATGTATAACCCGGACTCTTTTTCCAGGTAGCATGAGAGATGCCAGTCTCAGCAGCCTCATTTTAAGAACTATTTATATTCACAAAAGTCCATAATAGCATTTTTATTGTGTATGCCTCTGATTTGGGTGCATTCCCCCCTCCCTCCGTGGCAGTTTCTTATTATCATTCAACACTGACTACAGCCTTACATGATAATGAAAACAGAAGTACTCTTTGAAAGCCGGGACTGTTTCTGTCCTTAGTGTACATGTGCTCCCCTGCCTGAAGGGGGTGGTTGAGTGTTTAAGCGGCTGCCCTCCCCCCTCTTAGAACCCCAGTTCACATCTGCACAAGCGTTGCATAGATTTTTTTGGTTTTGTTTTGTTTTTTATTCTTCTGCAGGGAATAAATTGAATACTAGGCTATTTGGTGTGTGGGTGTCTTTCTGATGAGACTTTAAAACCCAAAGGCTCTCTGTGGCCAGTGGGACTAGAGTTCTTGTCTCACCATCCTTGTCCTGGATTCTAGACCCTTCCTGGACCCAGAAGCATCCCCCCTCCACCACTTTTTTTGAGAGAGGACTTCTCTGGGTAGCCCTGGCTGTCCTAGAACTCACTTTGTAGACCAGGTTGGCCTCAAACACAGGGATCCACCTGCCTGTGCCTCCCGAGTGATGGGGTGAAACGTGTGTGCCACTAGCACCCGTGGAAACGTCTCCACTTTGAAGGCTGACGTCTGTTGAGTCTTTCAGGTCCCCTCTGGGACCTGCTGCTTCTTTCCTTCTATGTTACAGTGGGTGCATTTTACCCTTTAGCTTTCCCATCTGGGGGAAAAAATCCAACAACAAAACATTTTCCCTCTGAGCTTGCAAATATACGTTTGTATCTGAATGACTCACCAAATCTAGTGACTCGAATGACTGGCTGACAAAAAGGGATGTGTTTTACAGCAGCTCTCGGTGATGTCTCTCCAGGCTGGTCCTACACAGAGTGGGAACTCTTAGGACTCACCAGAAAGAGCGGATCCTAATGGGCCTCCCCTGGTTCTTATTGCCCCTCCCCTTGCCTGGATAGTAGGTCTGCAATTGCTGATACAGTAACGGCATCTTCTATCTGACAGGATACCACTTTTCAAGAGTGTGTTCTTCCTTTGTGATTGAGTTTTGCAAAAATGACGGCACAGGCAGCCAACGGATTGCAGGCTGCCTTCACAGATTAGGATATGGACAAAGGGGGGTGAGTTGACTTGGCCAAGGGCTTTCGGTCACATGGGTCTATGACCGGAAAGACATTTCAGGATTGCATGGTCTGTGAGTTCCCCACAGCTCTGGGCACACGGGTAAGGATCTCCAGACAGCCGCTGTTACTTCATGATTGTCACTTTGACTTTACAAGGTGGAGCAAGCTGCTGTCACTGGTCTCATCTTCTAGGTCAGGAAGGAAGCAGGAGCCCAGAGAGGCTGAGTTTTAAGAAAGAGAAAGAAAAGGAGGCTCCTGCTCTCAGAATGGATTCCAGGTGGACCACTCCCATCACTGAAACTCCACTATCCAGATGTGAGCCTGGTTATTTCTCCCCTGGGTTGCTAGAATGGTCTCCTGTGTGGCTGGTGGCTAAAGGAGGTCCATAAAGGTTCTCCCTAGAGTCAAGACTTCAAGTAGTTTTTACCTCATCGAATTCTCTGACTCATGACGACTACAGGATGGAGCACTGAGCTTTCTTGTTCACCTATCAAGACGGCTTTGCACTTCTGTCAGTGGAAAGTTATTTAGACAAAGTCTAAGTACTTTGCTAGAGATTCTAGGCAAAAAGACCAGTGAAACTGTGTGTGATGGCACCAGCTTTATAATCCCGGCAGTTGGAAAGCTGAGGCAGGAGGACTGTAGGTTTATAAACAGCCTATCATTACATACTGACTTCAAGGCTAGTATGGGATGCTGTCTTAATTAGGGTTCCATTGCCGTGAACAGATTCCATAACCAAGGCAACTGTTGGGCTGGCTTACACGTTCAGAGGCTCATCCTGTGGGAAGCACAGCAGCATGGGTGCAGACATGGTGCTAGGAGAGCCAAGAGTTTTACACCTTGATCCGAAGACAGCCAAGAGGAGGCTTTTATTCCACACTGGTGGAGCTTAAGCATAGGAGACTTCAAAGTCCACCTATACGGTGATGCGCCCCCTCAAACAAGGTCACACCTCCTAGTAGTGCCACTTCCTGTGGTCAGGCATTGAAACACATGACTCTATGGACACCAAACCTACTCAAACCACCACAGATACATAACCAAAACCTGACTCAGAGATGGGACGGTGACAGGTGGTGATGGTGCATGGCTTTAATCCCAGTAGAGGCAGACAGACCTTTGAGTTTGAGGCCAGTCTGGTCTACAGAGTTCCAGGACAGCCAGGACTACAGGGAAAACTTTGTCTTGGAAAAAAGAAAAAACAAAACCAAAAAAGACCCCCCCAAAACAAAACAAAACACAACATAAATGAGAGAGACGGAGACAAAGAGAGACAGATAGACAGTCAGACAGAAAAACAAAGAGGGAGTGAGAACTAGAGGGAAGGAGACATATGTAGAGAGACAGATAAACAGAAACAGACAGACAGATAGACAGAGACACACAGAGAGAGAAAGAGACAAAGGGAGAGAGGGAGGGAAGGAGGGAAAAGAGAGAGAGAGAGAGAGAGAGAGAGAGAGAGAGAGAGAGAGAGAGAGAGAGAGAGAGAGAGAGGAGTTCAACCCTGAGACGTTATGGAGCGAGAGACCCAGCTGTCAGGGTCCCAGTTGATGTTGGCTTCTGAGCACTGGGATTAAAGGCTTGCACCATCACCACCTGTCACTCCCCTCACCTCTGCCTCAGGTTTGTATCTGTGGTGGTTTGAATAGGCTTGGTGCCATAGATTGACTTCTTTCAGTGTTCCAACAAAGATGACAGACATGAGAGTGAACACCATAGTCTACCCATTTTATCCTTGTGTGTCTGCTATTTAAATTGGGGTCTCACAGAGCAGAAGAACCACACAGCTGAGTCCAGGGGACGCATAGGGATCTCAGAGGGAGTAAAACCCAGGTTGTTTTAAGTGATGTTTCCGGCTGGGGTCTTACATGGCAACAGATAAATAGAAGATGTGAGGGAGTTCCCTGTCTTCACTCTCACTTGTCGCCAGTTTATTTTCCAGATGAGGAAGATGCTTTTAGAAGTTGTGGAGCAGGACTGGAGAGATGGCTCAGTGGTGAAGAGCACAGATGGCCCTTGTGTCAGACTAGAGTTTGGTTCCTAGCACGCACATTGGGTGAATCACAATATCTGTAACTCCAGCTCTGAGGTATCCTATGCTTCTGGACCCTGGGCATCTGCGCACACACATGCACATAAAAATAGAATAAAATCATGGGGCTGGAGACATGGTTCAGCAGTTAAGAGAACTGGTTGCTCTTCCAGAGGACCTGGGTTCAATTCCCAGCACTCACATGGCAGCTTTACAACTGTCTGTAACTCCACTTCCAGGAGATTGAACATCCCCCCACACACATATGTGCAGGCGAAATACCAACACACATAAAATAAAACTAAGTACATTATTTTTAAAAATAGAATAAAATCTTGGGCTGGAGAGATGGCTCAGTGGTTAAGAGCACTGACTGCTCTTCCAGAGGTCCTGAGTTCAATTCCCAGCAACCACATGGTGGCTCACAACCATCTGTAATTTGATCTGATGCCCTCTTCTGGTGTGTCTGAAGACAGCTACAGTGTACTCATATAAATAAAATAAATAAATCTTTAAAAAAATAGAATAAAATCTTAAAAATAAAATTGTGAAAAGGGGGGGTTGGGGATTTGGCTCAGTGGTAGAGCGCTTGCCTAGCAACTGCAAGGTCCTGGGTTCGGTCCCCAGCTCCAAAAAAAAGAAAAAACATTGTGAAAAGAGGCCTGGAGAGATACACCACTCTTCCATGGAACTCTAGTTCAGTTCCCAGCACCCACATTTTGGCTCATACTTCCTGAAGCTCCAGCTCCAGAGTGTGTGTGTGTGTGTGTGTGTGTGTGTGTGTGTATTTGTGTGTGTGTGTGTGTGTATGTGTGCAAGATA
Source organism: Rattus rattus (assembly GCF_011064425.1). NCBI lineage: Eukaryota > Metazoa > Chordata > Mammalia > Rodentia > Muridae > Rattus > Rattus rattus. The sequence continues at coordinate 58,667,279 of NC_046161.1, forward strand.
AAAATCTTTAAAAAATCCTAATATTAACTTTAAAAAGTTGTGGTAAATATGCAAAGAATTCGTTACCTTAACTACTTTGAAGTTCTTGTTGAACAGTAGGAAGACTGTTCAGAATGCTGTGGTTCATACCTGCAGGACTCTTCGCCTTGCAATCCTGTCGCTCAACACCCAGGACCGAGAGCTCTCCACCTTAGTTCCTGGTGATTGCCATCCCGCTTTCTGTTTCCTCACCTATGACTCTTGGGCGTGCATGGCAAAGCCAGCGTTTGTTGAGCTCGGCTGGGTTGTTTCACTTAGCATAATGCCCTCAAGGTCATCTGTGTGGACCGTGTACGAGAACGGCCCTCCTTTGTGAAGCTGAGTAATATTCCTGTACATGGATGTACCACACTTGTTCCAGTCGATAACATTTCGCCAGTTCTGAGTGCTGTGAATGTGGGAACACACATATTTCTCCAAATGTATGCCTTTCAGTTCTGGATTTAATCTCAAGTGGATTTGCTGGGTTCTTTGGCAATTCCTTTTCTCTCTTTCTGATGAACTTCTGTGCAAACAATGAAACTAAGATATGTCTTCCCTGACTTTTTGCTATTCTTAGAATAGTGCCCAAGATCCCTATCGAATCTCAAGGCCAGAAAGCAGCAGCGGGAGGCTCCCTCACCAATCATGCCTCCTACCATGCTTCTTCCCTTGGGCATTAGTCACTTTTAGTAGCTTGCTCTCTTGTCATCCCAAGCATGACCCTGTATCATCAACTTTAAACCTTAAATGTTTTTCATTTATGTGCAAGTGCTCATTGTCTGATCTGTATTTATGAAGAGGGAATCTATGCTAGTAACACACACACACACACACACACACACACACACACACACACACACTGTGGTGGTCTGTATATGCTTGGCCCAGACAGTGGCACTATAAGGAGGTGTGGCCTTTTTGGAGTAGCTGTGGCCTTGTTGTTGGAGGAAGTGTGTCACTGTGGGGATGGGCTTTGAGACCCTCCTCTTAGCCACACGGGAGCCAGTCTGCTCCTTGGCTTCCTTCAGACAAAGATGTCTGTGTCTTACCTTCCTGGATGCTGCCATGCTCCTACTGAGATGATAATGGACTGAACCTCTGAACCCGTGAGCCAGCCACAATTAAATGCTGTTCTTATAAGAGTTGTAGCCTTTCTCTACTCAAAGGATAAACAGGCTGAGAAAGAAATTAGGGAAATGACATCCTTCACAATAGTCACAAATGATATAAAATACCTTGGTGTGACTCTAACCAAACAAGTGAAAGATCTGTATGACAAGAATGTCAAGTCTCTGAAGAAAGAAATTGAAGATCTCAGAAGATGGAAAGATCTCACATGCTCATGGATTGGTAGGATTAGTATAGTAAAAATGGCCATCTTACTGAAAGCAATCTACAGATTCAATGCAATCCCCATCAAAGTTTCAAGTCAATTCTTCACAGGGTTAGAAAGAACAATTTACAAATTCATTTGAAATAACAAAAAACCTAGGATGGGGGGGTTGGGGATTTAGCTCAGTGGTAGAGCGCTTGCCTAGGAAGCGCAAGGCCCTGGGTTCGGTCCCCAGCTCCGAAAAAAAAAGAACCAAAAAAGAACCAAAAAAAAAAAAACACAAAACAACAAAAACAAAAACAAACAAACAAACAAACAAAAAACCTAGGATAGCAAAAAACTATTCTCAACAATAAAAGAACTTCTGGGGGAATCACTATCACTGACCTCAAGCTGTATTACAGAGCAATGGTGATAAAATTTGTATGGTATTGGTACAGAGACAGTTCTATCAATGGAATACAACTGAAGACTCAAAAATGAACCCACACACCTATGGTCACTTGATCTTTGACAAAGAAGCTAAAACCATCCAGTGGAAAAAAGGCAGCATTTTCAGCAAACGGTGCTGCTTCAACTGGTGATCAGCATGTAGAAGAGTGCAAATTTATCCATCTTTATCACCTTGTACAAAGCTCAAGTCCAAGTGGATCAAGGACCTCCACATAAAACCAGATACACTCAAACTAATACAAGAGAAAGTGGGGAAGAGCCTCGGACGCATGAGCACAGGGGGAAATTTCCTGAACAGAACACCAATGGCTAATGCTCTAAGATCAAGAATCAACAAATGGGACCTCATAAAGCTGCAAAGCTTCTGTAAGGTAAAGGACACTGTTATTAGGACAAAATGGCAACCAACAGATTGGGAAAAGATCTTTACCAATCCTACATCTGATAGAAGGCTAATATCCAATACATACAAAGAACTCAAAAAGTTAGACTCCAGAGAATCAAATAGCCCTATTAAAAATGGGGTACAGAGCTAAAGAAAGAATCCTCAACTGAAGAATATTGAGTGGCTGAGAAGCACCTAAGCCCCTAAGAAATGTTCAACATCTTTAGTCATTAGGGAAATGCAAATCAAAACAACTCTGAGATTCCATCTCAACACCAGTCAGAATGGCTAAGATCAAAAACTCAGGTGACAGCAGATGCTGGTGAGGATGCGGAGAAAGAGGAACACTCCTCCATTGTTGGTAGGATTGAAGCTGGTACAACCACTTTGGAAATCAGTCTGGTGGTTCCTCAGAAAGTTGGACATTATATTATCTGGAGACCCAGCTATACCACTCCTGGGCATATACCCAAAAGATGCTCCAACATATAACAAAGACACATGCTCCACTATGTTCATAGCAGCCTTATTTATAATAGTCAGAAGCTGGAAAGAGTCCAGATATCCTTCGACATAGGAATGGATACAGAAAATATGGTACATTTACACAATGGAGTACTACTAATCTATTAAAAACAATGACTTCATGAAACTATTAGGCAAATGAATGGAACTAGAAAATATCATTCTGAATGAGGTAACCCAATTACGAAAGAACACACATGATATGAATTCACTGATAAGTAGATATTAGCCCAAAAGCTCGAAATACCCGAGATACAATTCACAGACCATGTGAAGCTCAAGAAGAAAGACCAAGTGTGGATGCTTCAGTCCTCCTTAGAAGGGGGAACAAAAACATTCATAGGAGGGGATATGGAGACAAAATGTGGAGCAGAAACTGAAGGAAAGGCCATCCAGAGACTGCCCCACCTGGGGATCCATCCCAAATGCAGTTTCTAAACCCAGACACTATTGGGGATGCCAAGAAGTACATGCAGGCAGGAGCCTGATATAGCTGTCTCCTGAGAGGCTCTGCCAGAGCCTGACAAATACAGAGGTGGATGCTCACAGCCAACCATTGGGCTGAGAATGGAGTCCTCAATAGAGGAGATAGAGAAAGGACTGAGGTAGCTGTGGGGGTTTGCAACCCCATAGGAAGAACAACAATATCTACCAGCCAGATCCCCCAGAGTTCCCAGGAACTAAACCACCAACCAAAGAGTATGGCTCCAGCAGCATATGTAGCAGAGGATGGCCTTGTTGGGCATCAGTGGGAGGAGAGGCCCGTGGTCCTGCCAAAGCTGGATGCCCTTGTGTAGGGGAATGCCGGGGGGGGGGATGGGAGGGAATGGTGAGTATCCTCATGGAGGCAGGGGTGGAGGATGGGATAGCAGGTTTCTGAAGGGGAAACCAGCAAGGGGGATAACATTTGAAATGTAAATAAAGAAAACATCCAATAAAAAAATTAAAAAAAAGTTATATTCATCATGGTGTCTATTCACAGCAGTAAAACCCAAACTAACACACACACACACACACACACACACACACACACACAATCACATCCACAATCACACCCATAATCACGCACACAATCACGCACTCATACACACACACTCACATACACATACACACAATCACACACACAATCACACACACACTCACACACACATACACACTCACACACACATACACACATACACATACACATACACATACACACAATCACACACACACTCACACACATAATCACACACACACTCACACACACACTCACACACAATCACACACACACTCACACACACACACTCACACACAATCACACACATAATCACACATGTATGGTAGAGCTGATGGTGTTCTAAATGCTCTCCAGTATGGAACTAATCTGAATAGCAATTCTGTGGATTAGGTTTTGTCAGTTTTATCTTAGTTCACAGATGAAGACATGGAGTGACAAGTGTGAAATAATTCCCCCAAGTTTCTGTGTGTAGTGACCACAAAGGTGGTCTCTGACCCGAGCAGTCAGGGCCCAGAATTTACTACACAGATGTCATTTTCTTACAAAAGAATAGCAGGAGAGTTTACTTATTATCTGTCCTCCTATCAGGCACAAGACCCCAGAAGGAAGGACCATGTTCTGTCCACTGCTCCCAGGGCTTAGACTCTGGAGCTGTGCCTGGTATAGGGGTGTTCAGTAAAAACGTGTTTAGTGGTGTGCTTGTACATTGAAAATGAAGTAGATAAGATTTTGTTTTTCTGCTACTTCTCGTTAGGTCTTCTCTTTTGCAGAAACCTTGATAGATTGCACGATTAGTGTGCACAAAGCTCTGGGTTCCATGCTGGGCGCCACCTGAATGAAACTGCACATGGTGGTACATGCCAGTCATCCCGGCCCTAGGGAAAGAGAAGCAGAAGGAGTCTAAAGCTATCCTTGGCTACACAGAGAATTTGAGGGGCAGCCTGGGCTATGTGAGACCTTGTAACAACAACAACAACCATGACACAAATAGCCACAAGAAAATCAAATCTGCATGTTCCAGGCCAGAGGTGATGTGGGAGAGTAACTGTTTTCTTTTTTCTTTTCTTTTTTTTTTTTTTCGGAGCTGGGGACCGAACCCAGGGCCTTGCGCTTGCTAGGCAAGTGCCCTACCACTGAGCTAAATCCCCAACCCCGAGTAACTGTTTTCAAACTAATTTTTATCTTTTAAGCGCTGTCCATCCTGTGCAGTGTCCTAGAACACACCTTGGTTCCCCTCTTAGCTTTTCTCTTACAGAGCTTTCCTGATGTATATAGCATGCCTTCCTCTCAGCTTTGGAAGGAATGGCCTTGTGAGTGCTTGGCACAGAGAAGTCACTCTGGAAACTGAGGCTGGCTCACTTATTTGACGGACAGCTTGCTTTAGAAGTGGCTCTGAGGAGCTCATGCCCATGGTTGGCAGCTGCGACTCTACATTTCCCCCGCTGTCTAGTTTCAGACGTACTTTGGACAGTCTTTCTGGCTATCCCTTCCATCAGATTGTCATCAAAATGCAGGTCAGATGGAAAAGAGACTGTGTCTATTGAAGAGGGGCATCAGTGCGGTAAAAGGTACCCTGGTGGCCCGAAAGACTTAATGCAGCCTTTCAGAATGGCTGATTTACACACGGGGCCATTCCAGCTCTCCCTGGCATGCAAGCTTCAGCATTATACAGAGTGGCTGATGGAACACACATGCACAGGGTGCTGGCTGGGCTCGGTGATGACCTTACATTCCCTGATAAAGCCAGCACCTCATTATTCACTGGTAGCAATGTTAGTCTTTTATCTTCTCCTCGGGACTCAGGAGGATAAGAGTCACATCCACTGAGCCTGCTCTGTTATGACAAGGAAGCTCAGACAGCCAATCACCTTGAAAGCGATTCACTCATTTGCATCTAGTCTGTTGGTTCAAAAGCGATGAACGTGTACCTGCTGCCGCCCCCCCCCCAGTCTGTAAAAAGTCACTCTGCTGAAATCTATGCCTTTACTTCATCTCAAAGAACTGCAGTAGAAAAAGTACCAGTATGTGGAGGAGCTGCTGTTTGTGTATAATATTTGTGCATGTCTTAGATGTCCGTGGTCTCTCATCAATGCTTTGGTGTTCCAGAGTTACGTGTGGATAAAACTGACTATGGTGTAGTCTTGGTTCTTCCCTCCCTCCCTCCCTCCTTCCCCGTCTCTCCTTCCGTTCGTTCTTTGACAAGGCGTCATGTGGCCCAGGCCCATCCTGACCTTACTACATAACCAAGGAGGAATTTGAGCTTCTGTCCCTCCGGCCTCCACCTCCTGAATGCTGAGCTTACAGGTGTGTGTCACCATTCTTGGTGTTTTGGTTCCCAGAATCGAACCCAGGGCCTAGTGGATGTTAGGCAAATACTTTATGAACTGAGCTTCATTCTTAGCCCCTGAATTCCATTGTGGAGGAGTGCGCGCACATGTGGGTGTATGTGCAAGTGCACTTTTATATGCATATGTATGAAAGCCAAAGGTGAGCATCAGGTATCTTCCCCAACCGCTCTCTATTTTATTGACTGATTGATTGATCGATTGATTGATTGATTGACTGAGACAGGGTCTCATTATACATCCCCGACTGACCTGGAATTTACTCTGTAGGCCAGGTTAGCCTTGAATCTACCTGGATCTGCCTACCTCTGCCTCCTGAAAGCTGGAATTTGAGACATGAACTATATACTGGGGTTTATTTTATCTTTTTTTTTTCATTTTTTCTTTTATTGAATTTTTTTAATTTACATTTTGAATGTTATTCCCTTTCCCGGTTTCCCCTCCAGAAACCCGCTATCCCATCTCCCCTCCCCCTGCTTCTATGAGGGTGCTCCCCCACTCGCCCATCCATTCCCTCCCACTTCCCCACCTTGACATTCTCTTATAATGGGGCATCCAGCCTTGACAGGACCAAGGGCCTCTTCTCCCATTGATGCCCAACAAGACCATTCTCTGCTACATATGCAGCTGGAGCCATAGGTCCATCCCTGTGTATTCTTGGGATGGTGGTTTAGTCCCTGGGAGCTCTGGTTGGTTGATATTGTTCTTCTTACGGGGTTACATATCCTTTCAGCTCCTTCAGTCCTTTCTCTAACTCCTCCATTGGGGACCCCCATTCTGAGTCCAATGGTTGGCTGTGAGCATCTGCCTCTGTGTTTGTTAGACTCTGGCTAAGCCTCTCAGGAGACAGCTATATCAGGCTCCTGTCAGTATGCACTTCTTGGTATCTGCAATATTGTCTGGTTTTGATCTGTGTATATGGGATGGATACCCTATGGGTGGCAGTCTCTGGATGGCCTTTCCTTCAGTCTCTGCTCCACACTTTGCCTCCATATTGCCTCCTGTGAGTATGTTTGTTCCCCCTTCTAAGAAGACCACACTTTGGTCTTCCTTCTTCTTGAGCTTCATGTTGTCTGTGAGTTGTATCTTGAGTATTTTGAACTTTTGGGCTAATATCCACTTATCAGTGAGTGCATGTCATGTGTGTTCTTTTGTGATTGCATTTCCTCACTCAGGATTTATCAGGATATGATATTTTCTAGTTCTATCCATTTGTTTAAGAATGTTATGAAGTCATTGTTTTTTAGCTGAGTAGTACTCCATTGTGTAAATGCACCACATTTTTTGTATCCATTCTTCAGTTGAGGGACATCTGGGTTCTTTCCAGCTTCTGGCTATTATAAATAAAGCTGCTGTGAACATAATGGAGCATGTGTCTTTGTTGTATGTTGGAGCATCTTTTGGGTATATGCCCAGGAGTGATATAGCTGGGTCTTCATGTAGGACTATGTCCAATTCTCTGAGAAACTGCCAGACTGATTTCCAGAGTGGTTGTACCAGTTTGCAAT
>NC_046161.1:58679848-58754848 GCF_011064425.1 Rattus rattus
AGGGCCCCTGGGGCTTGTTGGCCAGTTAGTTGGGAAACTTCAGGTCAGTGAAAAATCCTGTCTCAGAAGTAGAAAAAATGGTGGCATCGATCAATCAAGGTTGTCTTTGGTCTATACAAACACCACACACACACACATACACTCACACACACACACATACACACTCACATACACCCCCCCACACTCTCTCATATACTTTCTCTCACACACACACTTTCTCTTTCTCTCACACACACAGTTACACTCACACACACACTCTCACACACACTCACACTCTCACACACACACTCACACTTTCACACACACACTCATACACACACACACACACCCCACAAACACACACATAGCATCACAGACCCACACACTCACATAATACACCACACACACTCACACACACACACACACACATATATAGATATATATACCAGATACACACAGACACACAGACACACACACGCACACACGGTAGTTCCTAGCACACATACCCATGCCCACATGCAGGCAGCCTAGCTTGGCCCCCATCTATCCCCAGCCATTATTTTCTCATGGTGCTTTTAATGGCTTACCGCAATCACCTGCACCTGCATCGATCCTTCCCGACCCGCTATACTTACCGCTTCTGCCACATCCCAGCACATCACATGACCCACTGCGCTCAGTATCAGGATCCCTCTGGGATGAGGTAAGCTCCCGGGAAAGGACTGGGTGTGGTGTTCTTTCCTGTGTTCTTTTCGTCATCGGGCACAGTGCCAGGCATGCAGTAAGTGTTCAATAACTGATTTAGAAGCACAGGACCATCGCTGGTCCTCCCTGAGGGCAGAGATAGCATTGTCTAAGTTTTTATGTGTCCCTACAGCAGTCCCCAGGTACGAAAATGTCTGAAAGCTACAAGTGACCTGTATTTTTCAGGGCTGACCTTCAAGATGTTGTTAGCCGGTGATGTACAGCATAGAGGGAGGATGGGTGGCAAAGGTTCTGAGGTGGAATATCCCCCCACCTCCTTCCACCCCCCCGCAGTGTGTGCGCATGCATATGCGTGTATATGTGTCTCCATATACATGTGTATGGGTACCAGACATTGCCTAGTGATTTGTGTCTGGAAACAGATGACCTCTTGGCTTCTGGTTTTAGAAGAAGCCACTGGGTACTTAACTCAGGAGTTCTTTGGAAATACATTACCTCTTGGTCATCCTATTGACAGGCCCTGATTTTTCTGAAGGGTTTGCTCTTGGCTTATAGTCCTTAAATGGACAAAAATGTCAAGGAAACTGATTTTCATTGGACTGAAAGTCAATCAGTGGCAGCAGGAATATGAAATCGGACCTCCTGGGAGGGAAACGGAATGGACTTTCAATGTTCAAGGTTGAGGCAGCCGGGACCGCTCCTCTCTCTGGGAGTCACTGGAGATGCTTCCCCCACATCCCTTATGCAAGGCCAGGAAACTCAGCTGGACCTCCCAGACTGTCTGTCCACTCGTCTGTCCTGTCCTAAGGTCCTTTGTTTCTATGCATGTACTCTTGGTTCTGTGTTCGCGTCTTTGTGGGCTCTGTGTTGAGGACCTCTCAAACTGGTAGCCAGAGGGCCTTTTGCCTCCAAGAGTTCTCTGGAGTCAGCAAATGTAAAAGCAGATCAAGAGCAGCGAGAGATTCTGACTCTGAGCTAACTCTGCTCCTCTGGTGGCAATGTGCATAGGTGGCCTTAAGCATACTGAACCAATGGAGGTCAAGTCCAGCTTTGCTGCTGTGGTTACCCACAGCCTTGTTCTCTAACACAAAGCCTGGGTTCTTTTTTTTCCTTTCCTTTTCTTTTCTCCCTGCTTGCCCTGGCCTAATCTGAGACAGTATCTCACACAGCTCAGGATATGTAACTGTGGCGAGGCCTGACACTCCCCTTGTGCTACAGTACTGGGATTAGTGTGTATGTGCCACCATGCCTGGTTCATGCATTGCTGGGGATTGGGCTCACACATGCTAGGCAAACACTCTAGTCTGAGCTGCATCTCCAGCCCTGAAGCCTACTTTCCTTAGGCTTTCTTTTGCACTGTCTCAGTAGCATGAAGAAGCACTCCTTCCTTACCAAGCTTGATGCAAGTTCCAGGGACAGCAATGCCTGCTGTCCTGGAGGGACTCCCTGTGTGTGCAGCCTGCAAGCTTTCATTAATTCACCGAATACTCTCTGCCAGGGAGTCAGACTAGTGCTGTTATTATGATCATCCATCACCGGCTGGGAAGAAACTGAGGCAGTTGTTGGAAGGAGGCTGCTGGGTGAGCCTGTCCAATGGGAGGGGAGGAGGAGGTTGCCTCGCAGGCACTCACAGGGACCTGGCTCCATCTGCCAGGGCCCTGAGGTGAAAAGGAGCCATGACATTGTTGCCAGCCCTGAAGCAGCTGAGTCTCAAACCAGACACCCCACTCTGCCACAGTCCCTTTCTTCTTGAGCCCCTAAACCGAATACATTCTGATTCAATCTGAATGCTATGGATTAGTGGAAGGGAACAGGGTTTAAAAGAGGTCAGTTCCATTATTCAGGGTTATTAATGATGTTGTCGGCCTGTTAAAATCTCAAAAAACTAGGAAAATAATAAATTTTACATATTGAAAAATCACGGATGGATCAGGCAAATGGATAAATTCTTAAAAGTATTTAATATCTGTTAAGAGGACAGAATGATAAATTCAATATTGAAAACCAATATCAGATTCACAATTACAGGCCATTTATCATAACCAGCCGCACGGACAGCAGCCTATTGCGGGAGCCCGGCGTGATTCACAAGCAGAGACCCGGAACAGGTCCACACGAGTCGAGAAATAAATCTGCTTTACATATTGGAAACTTATTTCCACTTCCTATCTTTATTGCCAACAATAATGTTAGCTTTCAAGAACAAATTGTTACACATTAAACCCATGCATAATGAACCCAATTGAGTCAAAAAACTTCCCTAAAAAGAGCTTTAAATTATTCCAAATTGGGTTATTAGCTTTAACTCTAATTCCTCTGAGAGGACTTGGCCATCTGATAGTAAGTTTCAGCTTTTAACCAGACAGTGGGTTCCTCCCAAGTTCTGGAATGGTCTTTCTTCTCCTGTCCCTCTTACCTCCCCTGAAGGATTAGCAGTGGTAGGCTAATGAGCTGCCATGCCGATCCCTGACAAATGTGCTAACCCATCTGGAGAATGGAGACCGGTTATATATGCCTGTGTGTGAGCTGCGAGGCCAGCGGAAGAGCTCGGGGTCCTTTTCCTATCACCCCTGTCTTAGTCTCTTGAGACAGGATTTCTTACTGAGCCTCAAGTTCGGCATTTCAGCTAGGGTGGGTGACGTGATTCTCTGACCTGCTTATCTGTGTTTTACAACACTAGGGTCACAGGCACACATGCTCAGCTCACGCCTGGCTTAAGAGAGACATTTGCAATTTGAAGATTAATTAGTTGCCTTTAATCTCAGCACTTGGGAGGCAGAGGCAGGTGGATCTCTGTGAATTAGAGGTCAACCTGGTCTACAGAGCAAGTTCCAAACCAGCTAGGGGTACACAGTGAGATACTGTCTCAAAACCAAATCCAAAAACCAAAAATCAAAAACCCAAAACCAAACCCAAACCCAAACTCAAACCCAAACCAGAACATGAGTTGATAGTCTGCTGTCTCTGGGTCTATGAGTCTCTGGGCCTATGAGTGACAATGATTACATGGAATGATCTGAACATGGACCCTTGCCTGTTATGAGCGCTGGGCCAGTTAACATGTTGCTCTTCATGCTCCCTAGGGTCAAGTGGCTAATACATGTGCCACTGCCCATGCTGACCCAGCTAATAGAAACTGTAATCAATTTAAAGGGTGAATTTAATTCATGTATTTAATTTTAAACACTTGTTTATTTAGTGTGAGTGTATTATGTGTGTGTGGTGTGTCTGTGTGTAGCATGTGTGGGTTGTGTGTGTGGTGTGTGGTGTGTGGTGTACGATGTGCATGTGGTGTGGTATATAGTGTTCAGTGTGTGTGTGTGTGTGTGTGTGTGTGTGTGTGTGTGTGTGTGTTTATGAGTACACACTACAGTATGTATGTGGAAATCAGAGGACAACTAACCTGTCCTTTCTGTTACAATGCAGGCGGTTCTGGGGATTGAACTCAGGTCGTCAAGCTTGTGGCAAGCACTTTTGTCTACTGACCTTTCAGTCTCACAAGATTTCATATTTTTGTCAAGAAAGAGATGGTCAGATATAGAAAATTTGAAGTGTGTGTAAGAAAACACCATTTTAACCTCCCTTTCACAGACACTGTTGCCCATTATATTTAAACATTTTTATATATTTCTTTTTAGTGTGTGTGTTTGTTTATTTTTGTCAAAGTTGGAATCATATAAACATACTTCTCTATTCTATACAATGCTCATCTTAAAATTTTTTATTTATTTTAATTTTAGATATATGAGTGTTTTGTTGCATGCATGTTTATTCACCACATGAATGCAGTGTCCTGAGAGACCAGACGAGGGTGTTGGATCCCTTGGAACTGGAGTTACAGATGGTTGTGAGAGGCCCAGGGCATGCTGGGTTGTGAGAGGCCCAGGACCTGCTGGGAATTTAACCTAAGTCCTCTGGAAGAGCAGTCAGTGCTCTAAACCACTGAACCGTCTCTCCAGCACTGTAATGATTATCTTTCTTGCCTCTCTCCTCAGAGCTAGGATAACAGGTGTGTACCACCATGCCTGGTTTCACGTAGTGCTGGGGATGGGTCCCAGGACTTTTTGCATTGTAAGCAAGCATACGCTAGCTAAGTCATCTCCCCAGCCAGCCCTGCAATGGTCCTCTTAATAGTTACATTAAATGTCATCACTTATAAGGAACCTTCTCCTACTGGGGTTATTTTGGCTGCTCTCAACTTTCCCTTGTTCTAAATCACATTGAAACCACCATCCTCATACATGCATCTCTGAGTAGATTGCTGATTATTTGATATTTGTTTTTTTAAATCTCATATTGTGTTAAAGAATGTGAACCTTTTACTATTTCTTTTCTTTTCTTTTTCTTTTTCTTTCAGAGCTGGGGACCGAACCCAGGGCCTTGCACTTGCTAGGCAAGCGCTCTACCGCTGAGCTAAATCCCCAACCCCCCCTTTTACTATTTAAATCTCTACTGTCTAAAAAGACTAATGTGAACTCTTTTAAAAATTATTGGTGCAGGGGAGTGCAGGTGCCCAGAAGGCCAGAAGAGGGCGTCAGAGCCCCTGGAGCTGAGATTACAGGCTGGAGTGAGCCACCTAAATGGGTGCTGGAAGCCAAACCCAGGTTCTCTGCAAGAGCAGTACTGAGACCTTAACTGCCGAGCCGTTCCTCCAGCCTCTGATGCGAACTTCTGACCCAGGAAGGGGCTCTTTGTTTGTAGAATCTGTGGCAATAGCATTGAGGTTAAGTTCATGACTCTGGGGTCAGCCTTGCCTGCATTCAGGTCTGACGCAGACCCTCTGGGAGGCTTTAGACACCCATGCTGTCCCTCTACTGGCTCATCTGTAAAATGGGTGTCATGACATCTCCCTCCCAGGGTTGTTGTGAAGTTAAAATGTGACACTGCTTAGGAGATGCCTACCTCATAGCTCACCTGACTAGGGTAAACACTTCATAAAGGCAGGGAGTACTAGCCTTTATCCATTTCTGACAGGTATTATAATGTATGTTCGTATGTATAATATATACATAAGGGCATCATAAATTTTAAAACCTTTAAGCTTTAATAACATTCTCCATTATCTCCAAGATAAAATCCTACCTTGTTATCATTCAATATCCTTCACTGTCAGAGCCTCGCTCAGCCTGCGGTCTTGCTACCCCTTTCTGCAGTCACATTCTGCCTCAGCTGCCTCCAGGTTGCTGCCTGCACTCTCCGGGTGTGAGGCACTTGCCTCTCTGCCTCTTCCAGATTGGCATTGTTGGCCAAACCCACTGGTTCGAGCTCTGCTCAGGCTTTAGTCCTTGACGCCTCTGCAGACAAAGTGAGCGTGGTGGCCTTGGTGCTCCCACAGTACCTTGTGTATGGGTAGCTGCTTGCAGTGTCTTCTAAGATCATGTGTGACATCTCATGCTACCCCGGGGAGCTCCTTGAAGGTCAAGATCATGTCTTATTAATCTTTATTTTCTTCAGCGCTGACCGTTGAAGTGTGTTCAGGGTAACGTTGGGAGTGGGATAGGGGAGAGAGAATGATCAGAGAAGTCTATAAATGGCATTTAAATGAAATTCAATTGAATTTCAACCGAATTGAAAGTTGATTGGACTTCAATTTTTTATTTATCTTGGGATCTTAAATACAAATGCATTTTGTGCAATTGTGAAGGATTTTCTAAGCCCCGAAATACTTAATGCTGTTTGCAGAGCACTTCTAGGCAAATTATTGAGATTTTAAAATGCTCAGGGAATTTCAGACGACCCTGCATAAATATATTCCGACATACCCCACGGGAGACTAGAGCATGTATCTATTATGTACTTGAGGCAGAGAGACCAGTGAGCTGGAGACCCTACATTACCTGACTAGACTTAAACAATAGTTACTGTTAAAATTTAGCTATTTTTAAATATGTGTATGTGTATACATGTTCGTGTGTATGTACATGTTCATGCACGCTCACACGCGCGCGCGCACACACGTGTGTGTTTGTGTGTGTGTATATGTGTGTGTGTGGCCAGAGTATCTTTCTCAGTCGCACTTCAGCTTGGTTTTTAAAGACAGGATCTCTCACTTTCATCCAGAACTTGCGTATTTGGCTATGAAGGTGGCCAGTGAGTCCCAGGGATCTGCCTGTGTCTGCTTTTCCCAGTGCTGGGTTTACAATGGCCTTGTTTTGTTTTGTCTTAAGATGTGGGTGCTGGGTACTGGACTCTGGTCCTTGAATTTGCACGACAAGCATTTTACTAACTGAGCCATTTTTTTTTTCTCCACCCGAATCAGAGATTTAAACAACTTTCATATGGGCTCTCCCCACCACGTAACTAGCCTGCTAAATATTCTGACTTGTGTAGTCGACACAGGTCACTTCATCTTCATTTCTGTCTGTGTGGCTGAGCACTGGATCTCCAGCGCCCAGGACGGGGTTTGGCATACCCTCGGTACTCCGTCAATGTTTGCCAAATGACCAAATGAATCAGCAATCAGGTTCTGTGCGCTCCAATCTGCATCTACTTTGTGCTTGTTTAGTTCAACTTGACAGATCTTTACAGAGTGCTTTTTCTGCTCCAGACTTCTTGCCAAGGAGCCGAGGGTATGAAGATGAATAGCGTACAGTGTCCTGTCTTCAAGATGCTCAAAGCGAGGTGCAAGGAGCAGACACACACAGAGAAACACAGAAGGCGTGGCCAGTGGGAGCCCAGGCCGGCGCACAGGATCCAGAAGGATTATGGGAGAATGTTCGGTGCAACCTCAGGGCTTCATGGAAGACCTCCCCTGGACCACATTCCCGAGCTCAGTCTGCCTGCATGAGTAACTGACAGGCCAAAGAGGACAGAAGGCATTCTGGATAGAGAGGTAGCACGGGCACAGACCGAGTGGGACCTGCAATGCAGCCAGCTCACCCGCAGCATCTACCTGTTTTGCCCCCGAGAACTTTGGAGACTGATGGAGAATGGTGGACAAAACACAGCCCTGTGTCTGTGAAGCTCTGTCCAGGCACATATGGTTCATTTTCTTTTCAACTTTGAGGGAGAGACACAGTGTAGAGCAGGGCAGGGTGCAGAGGAGGCTGAAGAAGAGGAGAGTGGATTGTTCCATGAATGAGAATTGAGCTGACACCCCACATACTTGAGGCTCTGGGAAGTCAAGCGACTTGTAAGTTCTCCTGGATATCCTCCCAAGGAGAGTGTGCTTTCCTCAAAGTCTCTCGGTAGCTGCTGGCTGTGCTGGAGAAGGCAGGGCTTCCAGAACTCCCTAAGCTGACTCAGAGGTTTGGCTTCTGTCTATACAGCCAGCAGAGAGCCTAGAACACAGAAGGAATTTCTTAAGTGTTCATCAGATGAAAATGTGTTATCGGACAAATCCCCTTATCTGCAAAACAGGGATGGCCAAATGTCTTTGAAATTTGACTTGAGGCTGAGGATGTGACCCAGTTGGCAGAATGCTTGCTTAGCATGCACGAAGCCCTCTCTACACCCAGCATGGTGGCACACACAATCTTGGCACGTGGGAGGTGGAGGCAGGGATCAGAAACTCAGGGAGTGTTTGAGCCTCCTGGACTACATAAGACATTCCCTTAAAAACAAAACAGAAGTGCCAAAAGGGGGAAAAAACGACCAGTGCCCGAGAATAAATGTCATTATAAGACTCTTGTAAAATAAGATGACCTTGCCTCTAATATTTTGTTCGACTCATGTCAAAGGATAAGAGGTCAGAAGTGAAGCCCATGTGCCTTTACTTACATCCTGTCCGTTTACACACCTTTCTATCTATGTATGCTCTCGACGTTCTTGCAGGTAGCCACTCTCATTCATCCATCCATCCACTCCTCCATCCAGGCATCAGGCATGCACACATCCATCCATAATTAGAGGGTGACATCGTGCAAGGTACTGGAGACATTGTACAAGGTACTGGGGATATTGAAATGACTTCACACTGCATTAGGATTAGTTAGACCATAAGGAAATAAACACCAGTGAGAAATTCTAGTCAAGGTAATCAACTGGGGGCTGGAGAGATGACTCAGCAGATAAGAGCTCTGGCTGCTCGGTCTGGAGGACTAGCGTTCAAGCGCCAAGCAATCTGATGCCCTCTTCTGGCCCCTTTAGGTACCCCACCCCCACGTGCTGCACATATACTCACACAGACACATGCACATATACACATAAATAACAAAAACAGAATAAATCATACAAAAGGTAAGGTGGGGCTGCAGAGATGACTCAGAGGTCCAGAATGCTGGCTGCTTGTCTAGAGGATCTGGGTTTGGTTTCCAGCACTCGCACGACAGCTCCTAGCTCTGTAATTCCCGTTCCAGAGGAGTTGACACTCTCTTCTGGCCTCTGTGGGCATCAGGCACACATGTGGTACAAGACATCTCTGCAGGTAAAACACTCGTACACACACAATCATTTTAAACGCAGGCAAGCTGGCTGGTCTGTTAGGGGCCAAGGAAAGCTTGTTGGTGTTTGGGATTTTCAGGGATCAGACTGGTGTTTTCAAAGCCTGAAGGAGAGCAGGAAATCCTTATGCCTCTGAAAAGAACGTAGGTAAGAGCTGGGACCCAGACCCCCAGGGATGTAGGGAGGCGCACCTTCTTGTGGATATCTGGTTGGCAGGTTATGGAAGATGGGAGGATTATGTTGGTCCCTGGATCTGCTACAGGACAGTGTGCAGAGGTATAAGAGTGCGGTTTTTCTGTTGCAAATAAGAGGAGGACAGTAGTCAGAAGCAGGAAGGCTGGTTTCAGTCAGAGACCACTCTGCCTACGTTTTTTTTTTTTCCCTTTTTTTTTTTGATCAACACTATTCTTTAGACAGCGTTCATTTACATTGGCTCCGGACCCCAAATCAAAGCAAATCGGAGTGTTACAGAGGTGTGTCAGCGAGAAGAGTAATTTGATGGAGAGCGCATTTGCTCTCTTTTGTGAGTAAGCAGTTTGCATCCTGCTGGGTTGCAGCCTGCTGTGGCATAAGGACCATTTCCAGTGATTTCACTTTGCCTCTAACAAAGCACGATGTATAATTACTTATTAGCCAGAGAGCACCGTTAACACAGCCACGGGGACGCCTGTAAACTGTAAAATCCTCACATTCGGGTCTGTTTAGTTTCTTTATCAACGCCCAGAATCCCACCTCCTCCCATCAACTTGTGAGAATCCCTGAGATATCTCTGAAACCTGAGTCTTACACCCGATTCTCATTTCTGTAAGAAGCCACCCAGGGTTGAGCTCGGCATGGTGGCGTGCACCTTTAATTGCAGCCCTGGGGAGGCAGAGGCAGGCAGATTTCTGTGTGCTTGAGGCCAGCCTGTTCTACAGAGAGAGCTTCAGGCTAGTCAGGGCTGTATAATAAGGCCCTGCTTCATTAAAAGAGGGGGGAGGGGGAGGGGGAGGGAGAGAGGGAGAGAGGGAGAGAGGGAGAGAGACAGAGACAGAGAATCTCAGAAATCTGTGTTTCTACTTTTGATAAAGTTTGTCTCAGACAAATTATTTTTCCTACATCAATTGTTTCCAGGTCACCTGTGACTTTGGGGAAGACTGAGGTCTTAAAATAGAGGGCCTTTCACAGGGTAATGGGTGTTTCTTTTTCTGATAAACACAGAGGAAGGCAAGGTAGAGACTCAGTTTGACTTTGGTTCTCTCTCTCTCTCTCTCTCTCTCTCTCTCTCTCTCTCTCTCTCTCTCTTACCTTGGCAGCAGGGAACTCCATATGTAGACCAGGTGGGTCTCAAACTCACAGAAATCCCCCTGCCTCTGCTTCCGGAGTGCTAGGATTGCAGACTTGTACCCTTACGCCTGGCTACTTATTTACCTTCAGAGTTTTGTTGTTGTTGACTTGTTTGAGATAGAGTCTTGCTATGTAGTCAGGGATGGCTGGGAACTCACTGTAAAGACCAGGCTGGCCCTAAACCTCAGTTTAAGCTTCTCAATAACCTATAATTTAAAGAAACTGAGGCCAGTGTGAAGACATATCCACGGCTGGTTTCAGAGATGAGTCACAATTCAAAGTGACTGGCACAAATGCTCTCCACCAATCTTCTTAAATATTCAATCCATATCCAAAGTTATTAAATATTGAACACCATTTAATAAAAACAAGCAAGTTAATTAAGCCTTTGATTGGTGGCGGATTGATGAAAGCTCACAAACCCGGGGTTCTCACCCTTCCTAATGTTGTGACCCTCTAATCAGTTCCTTATGTTGTGATGAACCTCAATCATGAAAATGCTTTTGTTGTTACTTCGTAACTAAATTTGCTACTGTTATGAATCAAATCTTAACATAGATGGATTGAGGCAACCCCTGTGAAAAAGTCAAAGCTAGAAGGGTTGGGGCCCACAGGTAGAGGACCACTGTCATAGAGTCACTACCTGTGGGCTGCATTCTTCACGTCACTCTTTCTTTTTCTGAAGAGTTAATTCTTTTGATTTGTTTTGGGTATATGTGTGCAGGGGCAGAGGGCATGCTGCACCACCTGTGTGGAACTCAGAGACTGAGCTTGTCAGGGTTGGCCACAAACACCTTTACCTATTGAGACACCTCATGGCCCCTTCACTGGTACGTAGTGGGTATGAAAATCAATCATGTGACGTGTGTGAGCATTTTGGGGTGTTGTAGGTTGTTGAGTTACCGTTTGATACGAGTCTGGGATGTATGTGACCTCGTGTGTCTTGTGAGCAGATGTGACACTGGTGAGTTACCTTATATTCTGCTCCTTTAATGGTTTCTTTTCTGTACCTCACCAATGGCTAGGTCACTAGAGGTCTTGTGGTTCTCTATAACACAGGGTGGCTTCCACAGGAGATTATTTCTCAGGGTTACATGCATGAAGTAAGCTCCCAGAGCTGACCACCTCCTTAGAAGGTGAACATCCTTGTTCCTTGGTCGGCCACACCCTGGCTCCCACCCTGGAGCCCTGCAATTCGAGAAGGCACCATGGCAAGCAAGCATGAGCACCATTTCAGGTCTGCCATTGGTTTTGTGGCTTTGAGCAACATGCTTTTGTAGCCTCGGTTTCCTTTCTTTAAAGGGGGAAATGATAATGCTTATTATATAGGATTGTTGTGACATTATATGTGTATTTCATTAATGTTATAAGCACTTAAACTTTTAAGAAAAATACATTTTTATTTAATGTATGTGTGACTGTATCATCGCACATGCATGGAGACCAAAGCACAGATTCCAGGAGTTGGGTCTCTCCATCTGCCATGCGGGCCTCAGGGATACGACTTAGGTTCCAGAAATGAGAGCAGGTACCTTTACCCACTGAGCCATTTCACTGGCTCGACCTACTGCAAATATCTTATTCTTGTGATGAGGCCAGGCCCTAGGCTAGGCGTTGTGATAGATCTGAGGAGGGTAAGACGTGACAGCCCCACCGCCCTAGAGTCAGGTGAGGAGAGAGGTCTCCTTCCCCAGTGTTCTTCCACACCGCCATGTTCTGTTCCCTCTGAAGAGTTAAAAAACAAAACAAAAAACAAACCAACCCAAAGTTCTGGTCTTTCTTTTACCCAGCCAGTCCCACATGTCCCTGAGAGTCCCCCGTGGGTTCCCTCCTGGAGTTTTGAGAGGGTTTTTCTAGGAAAGGTGATCTTAGCAAAGGGTCTGAGAAGAGGGAAGGCATGAGGGGCCATCTCAGCTAGGAAAGGGGACAGGGCCCCTTTCCTTAGCCGTGGGCACCCCTGTCTCTGGGATTTATTTTCAGGAAGAAGGAGTCATGCCAGCTTGTCCAGAAGAGTTCTGGCTTCTGCCCTTCCCGCCCTGTTCAGGCAGAAAGGCACATCCTTGTGCCCCCAGAGGACAGATGACAGCACAAAGACTGAGTTGGGGGGTCTGATTCTGGGTCCCTCAGTCAGCTCATGGCACACTTTCCCCTCCTTCCTGAGGTGGACTATAAACTTCTGTGTATGGATTTAGCTACTGTGTGCATGTGTCTACTAGGGGGTGTGGCTCAGTTGGTAGAGTGCTTGCCTAACATGCATGAAGTCCTGGGTTTGATTCCCAGCACTGTGTAAAACCTGGCATGGTGTCATACACCTGGAATCCTAGCACTTGGGAGGTGGAGGCAAAAGGATCAGAAGTTCAAGGTCATCCTCAGTTACAGAAGAAGTTCAAGGGCAGCCTGGCGAGGCTCATCTCCATCACGTTCAGCTGAGGCTAGCTTTTGGATGGCAACTGGACTCTGTTTTAGATTCTACCCTTTGGTGAGTAGCAAAGTCTTAGATGTTACAACTTCCCAAATAAACTTGTAGAAGTTGGGCCAGGCCAAGCACTGTAGAGCCTCCTGCAAGCAGGCTCTCCTGGCAAGTGAATGATGGATTGTGGGTTCCGGCCGACCCCGAGCTGACTCCTAGAGATGTTTGCTAAAAGTGCTTCTGGCTCTGTTGTGACATGTGTTCTTGGAGGCCTGCCATCTGGGCAGGGAAAGCCAAGCTTTATAGATCCGTGTAGCTTTTTAGAGTATGGCAGAAAACCAGGCACCCACCCCCTGTCCCTCAGCAATCCTTAGACACAGGATTCCTGCCTGGCAGTGTGTGAGTGCAGCCAAGAAACGAGAGGTGTAGGACAGCCTGCTTGCGTTGTTCTTGAGTACAATGGTTATCCAGAAAGACCCACCCAGCTCTGTGACTCCATGGGCCCTCTTAGACATGGGTAGCCACTACACAGAAGTCACAGTGAGAGGCAAGGTAGAGGTGGAGCTCAGAATCCAAGAGCCAATGTGCAGAGGATGCTGTGCAAGCCTAGTTTAATTTTAATTAAGTTAATATTAACTGCAGACAGTGGCCCAGTGCCACCATTCACTGTTCCAGGAAATGGGCTTTTGGTTTAATCCTCAGAAGGCTTGTGGTACTGTCAGCATTCCCGTGTTATAAACAGGGAAACCGAGGCTAGAGGGACTAAGTGATCTTTCGAGTGTCATAGTGAGTGGAGCTGGCCTCCCAGTGTGAGACTCAAAAACCTCACTAGAGAGGGGGCAGGAAGCTTCTGGGGTGTAGAATTTAAGGAGGGATTCATTCTGGCCGGTGTGAGTGTCCGGGTGTTGGCTAAGGGCCTTACCCTGTCTCAAGCTCTGCTTCTATGTTGTGAGCAGTGGCCGTGACATCACTTATCCATTTAACTTGACATTCCAAGGTAAAGAACTGCCAGGGAGGCTGATATGGAGTTTGGGAACCTGAAACCCCAATACAGGAAGATCTCTGCTCACACCATTCCTGCAGGGCTCCCAGCAGTTATTGGATGAAGATGGCCTGGTAGAAACCAGGTCTGGTGCTTCCAGAACAGGACTGTCTGCTGTGGGTCAATGGGAAATGAAATGGGCAGATGACAGGGGATGATCCTGGGGAAAGAGTTTGTTCCTCAGGATGCATAGGAACCTGGACTGAGTGACTTGTCCCAAAGTCAAAGATAATCTGCCTGCTTTAGTGGCAAAATTCTCCTTCCAGGGGCAGGCCACCTTTCCCAAGTGGGAGACTCCTCACTTCAAGGGAAGGAAACACCTCACTACCCCCACTTCTGGCAAACAGGGAAGCAGGAGTGAGCATCTCACATCTTGGAGAGGAGTTGGAGTTTTCTGTGACATTCCCAATGGCCAGTTGTTCCCACCACCTGGACAGGACCCACTAGAAGCACTGTGTGGTGTAGTCTAAGGTGTCACATTAGATTGAAGTCTTCCAGGTGACTCTGGGGGCAGTGCCAGACCTCTGACACCCTGTCATTAACATGCACCCCCCACCCCCATCGAGTCCCCTGTTTGAAGACCAGCCTTTGGAGTTGACCATAGCATGGCACCTTCTTGCTCTGGGGCTGGATATCTGCACTTTACCCTGTGCAGCTCAGAGTAGCGTGTTCTGCACATCGAGTTCTTTGCTTCTCTTGCTTTCCCTGGGTGTTTGTCCTCAGCTTGTTAAAAGCTCAGTTTGGGGGCATATTCCTTGATTCCTTCCATTGTGAGCTGGCTTCCCCAGCCAGAGTGTCTTCAAAGAACAGGGGCAGAGGCTACGCTGATCGGTTGGTCGGAAGAAAAAAAGGGGGGACGGGAAGAGAAAGAGGGGTAAAGAAAGGAAGAGCTACAGAAAAGAAGGAGCGGGAAAAACGGTAAAAGAAAGAAAACGGGTGGATGCAGAGTAGGGAAGTGAGAAGAGAGCAGAAGGAATTAAAGAAGGCAACTGGCAGAGAGAAAGCCAGGAAAAAGAGCGAGGGAACGAGCGCGATCGCAGGGTCTGAAAGGAGGTGGGAGGGAGAGGGAGAGAGGAGGGAGGAGGGAAGAGGGAGGGGCCGAGGGACGCAGGGGGTGGGGGCTGCCGTGGCAGCAGTCGCAGCGGCTCCAGCCTCCTGCTTGCTCACTCGTTCTCAGTGCCCGGAGCCGGCTTCCCGGCTCGGGGCGGTTCGCAGCTCCCGCTCCTGCCTGGGGACCTGAAACCGCTCCGGCTCCGGGGGATAGGATCGTGCGACTGGCTGGCCCAAGCCCTGGGCGCGCCGTGGAAGCAGGTAAATGGCTGGGTGGGGTCCGCGGGGACCCGAAGCCTCGGAGCACTGTGGGTGCATTGGGCCGGGGTGTGGGTTCCAGTCCAGGGGAGGGGGCTTTGCAGCGCGGCGACTAACTTTCCACCAGCTCCGTGGGTCCGTAGACTGCCCTGGCCAGGTCCGGGCTCTGGAAGGCGAGTTTGGCGAGGGGCAGAAGGTGGATGGCTGAGCTTGGGGGAGCGCCCGGGGGTCTATGCGAGACGTGGAGAGCCTCGGCTGGGCCAGGCGCGCGTCCTCCGGCCGCAGTCAGGACGCAGCGGCCGCCGCGCCTCCACGTGCGGGGGAAGACCCGAGAGTCGCGGTGCGGGTGTCCGGAAGAAGGATCCTGCCAGCTCTGCATGAATCTGGGGTCTCCCGGCCGAGAGCCATTCTAGATGTGCTGGACCTTCGCCCCGCACCGCGTCCTTCCGATCCGGGTCGGGACGCAGAGCTGCGGGGCCGCGCGCAGGTCCCCGCGGAGCCCAAGCCCAGCCCGTGCCACGCGCAACGTGAACTCACTCTCTTTTTTTTTTCCTGATCCTGTCTACCCACTTTCACCGAAGGAATCCCGGACGCTCTGCAGTCCCGCGGGTCGTCCCTGGTGACATACCTCCGACCCTTGGCGGAGACCCCAACACCCAAAGTTAAAAGAGAAGCGAGTCCCTCCTGCGCTCGTGGGTGGCTGTCCCGAAGTTCCTAACTTCGCTCCCAATCGCGAGCAGTAGTGTTGTAGATGGGGTCACAGTGGTCCTAGCGGCAACCCTGCGCAGCCACCTTCCTCTAAGACTTGATTTAGTCTCTTAATCTTTTAGGGGGAAAAAGGACTTAAAAATAGGTAAAACCGTTCCTTCCCGGATCAAGGTCGAGAGTGGAACGGAGTCACCATCGGTCTGTAGTCTGGGAGCGCTGGGTTTCCGCCTAGCGGGTCCCGGAGCCTTCGAACCCCAGCTGCTTTTTCCTGGAACTGACTCCCACGCTCCATCCCACTGTCGTCGCGTCTCAGAATCCGTCCCCATGAGTGCCTGCTGCGAGGCCAGCCGGCCTCCTTCCGGGCTGGTGATGCTCTCGAGAAAACCGGTCCAAGTGACTGGGATCAGATTCTCCCACGCATGGTCCCTCTCGGAGCCCATAAAGCAGGGCCTCCCGCAGGTTGGAAGATGCTTACCAGGGGGGTAGGGCTTCCCGCCTTCCCAGCTCTCTGTGGCAAGGATACTTGTGCCCGTGCATCCGCGCCCATCACTCTCCTGGGGGAAACTGGGGATAATGTCCTGACCAGGTGGTGGCGCGCGGCAGGCGGCCGGGACTGTCCGAGCCTGCCCCGATGGCGTTTTGGCTCCAGGAGTCCAGAGGCTGGATTCGCAGACCCTCATCGCTTTCCTGCTTTCCGTCTTTGTTGGACTGCAGTCCGAAATGATCTTTTGTGAGGCTTAGCGGAGGTTTAGAAGTAGCAAAATAGCTGGAGGTATTTGCAGAGAGGATCTCCTACCGGCCATGGACCCCGCCCCGAAGGTTGAGTTCAGTGCCCCAGAGCATTGACATTAACCTCCAGCCTAGGATGTGATGTGGCGGCTTCACCTTCCGTTCCTTTGGCGGATTCTCCTGCGGTGTTCACCAAGCACCGGACTCTTACTGTTGCTCAGACATGGTTTAATTAAGCCCCTAGAAAATTGAAGCCTTTAACTGCAGACTTTCCCTCTCCTCCCATTGCACAGATGAGCCTACTGAAGCCCAAAGAAGTGAAGGGACTCTCTTCGAGCTGATTAAGGGGAAGTGATCCAGTGTTCCTGGCTAAGGGCTGGGCACCTTTCCTGACTTCCACAGCTGACGCCCCCTTTCTTAGCGTAAGGCAGGTTAGGGCACCAAAGGATGAAAAGGTTGGAGGGTCGGGAGGTTGGAAGGTTAGAGGCAGGCCAGGTAATCAGCATCTCCCGAGAGGAGCCATGTCTATTGTACACCAAGTTTGTGCTCGCACTGTCTCTCCTTTTAGGTGCCACGGAGCTGCCTCTCCCTGTGTCCTGTGAGGCACACGGGGAGGGTACAACAGGGATGGCTGTGCAGCCCAGTCCTGCAGACATTCTCAGCTGAAACCATTCTGGCAGGATCTAGCGTGAGCCTCATGTTCTGCCATGGGGAGGAGAAGAGTTTCCCAAGCCAAGGTTTTACTGCTAACCTCAAGCAGTGGAACGGTGGGCTGAGAACTCAGGTTCCGCACTTGGCCTACAGGTCCACAACCTCTGTGGAAGGGGAAGTCAGCCGTTGCCTCTGAAGGCGGAACTCAGTGACCCTAGGGCCAGGGAGTTGTGGGAGCTCTTACCTTTTCCTCCTGCTTCTTTTCTGCTCACCTCCTAGGCTTCACGCATTCCTTTGCTTGTGCCCAGCCTCACTTTTAGAAAGCAGGTGCTGGCAGAGGAGATGGCCCAGCCAGGTAAAAGGGCTTGCGGCCAAGCCTGACAACTTGAGTTCAATGCTGGAGACTCATGTGGTAGAAGGAGAGAGCTGGTTCCCACAGAATCTGTCCTCCTGTCTTCACATGCCTGCCAAGGTACACAGCCTCTCTCCCTAAACACATAAATAAACAAACAAATGTAATAGAATCTAGGTGCTTGTGCATTCTGGGCTTTGTAGCAGCTGGGCATTTCCTCTCCTAGGGACATCTGGTCAGCAGTTAGCACTGCGGTTCCTCCTTGGGCCCAGGGACCCAGACAAGGATGGTCCCCAGCTCACTATGCTGACACCCTAGGTCCTCTCTCCTATGCTTACAGTCTAGTTGTAAGGAAGAGGCACATAAAGAACCTCTGAAGAACGGTTGGCAATACAACAAATGACCCCAGCCTCACCTCAAGTGGTTCCGTGGTGAAACCGTTGGCTCTGAAGTTTGGCGTGTCAGCTAGTTGCCAGGGGCGACCCAGGACAGCTGAATTGTTGATCTTCTATGTGGCACTAGAGAGTAGCCCTGAAGAGTTTCTGCTGGTCAGAGCATGGCAGGAGGTAGCTGATGCATGTTGGCAACTGTGATCTTTCTAGGTCTCCATAGAGACCGCTGCCAGGTGACTGTGTCCCTCTGAAACGCCAGCACCCACAGCTGCTTGGTAAGCTCTAGAGCCCCACTGAACAGACCAATGAGTGGAACCTCAAGTCTGTAGATTGGGGCAGTTGTGCAGTCTAGGGGACCCAGAATTCAGATGTCCTTGATGTCCCATTTAAGTTAAAGTGTTGTTCTTCTGAACTGGGGGGAATGACTCAGTCAGTAAAGGGCTTGCTGTGCAAGTGTGAGGACTTGAATGTGAATCCCAGAACCCTCATGAAAGGCTGAGTGCAGTGATCACTGGGGAGGCACAGACAGGAGGGTCCCTGGGACTCACCAGACAGACAGATAGACAGACATCAGATGGACAGACTCAGACGGACAGACCGTCTAGCCTAATGGATGAGTCCCAGGTCCTAGGGAGAGACCCAGCCTCAAAAGCAAGGTGGACAGCTCTTGAGAATGACACCTGAGGTTGACCCCAGCCCTCTGCATGCATTCATGCACCAGCATGTGCATATGCACTGCATACACATATGCACACATGCACACACATAGAATAAATACATGTAAGAACTGGAGCCAGTTTGTCTGTCTGGAGGCTGAAGGGGTCATGCTTCTGCAGGGGAAGGGCTTATATCAGCACAGCTTCTTGGACTCGCCCTCAGCAGTAAGATCGGTGGGCCTGGGGTGGCCTTGCTAATTGCCCTTTCTATCCAGCTCTTCCCCATGCTGATGCTCTCGCTGTGAGAATCACATTTTAGGTGTGGGCAACAGAGGAAAGGGACTGATTTTCTTGGAGACCCTACTGGAGTGGGGGCTGGGACAAGGCTGTGATTTAGCACCAGGGACTCCCAGGACACGCTTATATGTGGTCCCATCCCCCCAGCTCCCAGGTTGCCATAGAATTAAAAGAATATTTTATCTTCATCAGCACACACACAGAGAATATATTGTCATGTAATTAGGGAATAAATAGGTGTCATGTGTTGGCTGCAGACTCTGTGCCCTGTGGCTCTGTGGGGGTTTATTAGAGCGTAGTGTTATAATTGAGAAGGTGCCATCCACTCCCTGAGCCCCTCATGAAACTTGCATGGCCAGGGTGGCCATTGTCCAGAAAGGTGTGTCTTCCTCATTTAAAAGGAAGGCAGTAGACGGGGGGGGGGGGATGGCTCTGATGGCCGAATGCTTGCCAGAGCTTGTTTGAACCCCCCCGAACTGAGCAACCCCCCCCACCGTGTGTTGGCACAGGCCTCTCATTTCCGCACACCGGGGGTGGAGGCAGGAGGATCAGGAGTTCAAGGTCATCCTCCACTAAGCTGCAAGTTCAAGGAGAATCTAAGCTAAGTGAGACCCTGTCTCACATCAAGGAAGGGAGGGAGGGTGAAAAGAATGCAAGGAAGAAGGAAGGGAAAGAGGGAAGGGAGGAAGGAAGGAAAGACAAGAGTCAGCAAGATGCTTCTCCCGATACCGGTGTGGCTATGCTTTATTTGACAGTTGCCATGCAAGGTGTTCTCAGGGAACAAAGGAAAAAAAGAAAGAAAGGAAAAAAGAAAGAAAACAAGAAACAGCCTGTGGGAACAGAGCAAGGCTTTGAGGCATCTGCAGCACACGTTCTGTTTGTCAACACCTTCTGTCTGTCTGTCTGTCTGTCTGTGTCTGACTTGGAGAGGAATCTCCGTAGGAGGGGGAGCCTCTTCCACTTGCTGATGGGGTCCATCTACCATGTGCATTAATTAGACCCCAAAGAAAAGAATCATAACAGAATTGTTCTCCCTAAATGCTGGCATTTTTCATCTGGATTCTATTTATTGATTATTTTACAGTCGAGAAGGAACAGCAATCCATGTTTATTTCTTTCTTTATTTTTTTATAACAAATAAAGCTAGCTGCAGTAATTATGCAGCCGCAACATGTCGTTCTGGAGCATGAGGTTGGAATTCATTCAACCTGAGTCAAACATTTGGGTGAGATTTAATTGAGAAAGACGTTTCCAAGAACAAATATTTAGGAATTCGAACTTGTGCTAATGGCCACTCCGGGCCAGTGTGAGTACCTTGCATGTATCTTGATCCTTAAAGGTGGAGGAGGAGAAGGGAGGGCCAGTGGTCAGTTATGGTAAGACCACTGTCAGAATGCGAGGCAGAAACTTGGGATCCGCCAGGCTCAGAAAAGGGAAAAATGATCCCGTCAGAGATGGCGAGGAAGGGGAGACTCAAAATCAAATATAGATCGAATCTTTATTGAACGCCCAACCTTGGGGTAGGCTCAGTGAGGGTGGGGAATAGGACTAATATATCTCATTTATCATCAGTAACAGCTCAGGTAGCTATAGAGACAAGAGCCCTTGACTGGAGAGGGTGTCAGAGCTGCAAGCAGCAGAAGACCTGAACTCTCCTAGTTGGAACAATAAGGAACTTGGTATCTCCTATAACAAGAGGTCTAGGCTATTTTCTGCTCCAAGGTTGTTTCTTTCCGTGGCTTGGCTGCATCACGGAAGATCCAGATACTTCATTCTTTGTTCTCAAGGTCACAAAATGGCTGCAGTGGTTCCAAGTGTTTCGTCTTCAAAATCATGTCCAGTGGCAGAAAAGGCAGGGAAGGGAGCCTTTCCCCAGGCTCTGATTAAATTTTGCCTTTTGTCTTCTTGGCTGAACTTGTGATTCCAGTGCCTAAACTAAGCAGAGGCAAGGGGAAGAGATGTTCACAGTTGGTCTAGAACAATCCTGATGGGCTACTGAGTCTCAGAAAGGAACAAAATTGGAAAGGATCAAAAGCATCAAGCTGCAGAGAGTTTAAGACAGGGATTTGAATCCTCTCTACTCTGTTTAAACCTCTGGGCAAAGTATTTTAACCTTTTGTGCCTTGGTTTACTCATCTATATAATGGGATTGATGAGGAAGATAAATCTGAGTTAGCCCAATGAGTACATTTGACCAATACAAGGCAAGTAGAGGGTTTGAAGATTTGACTTTGAATACATAACCGAATTCAGGAGATGTATGTGGATTCTATCATAGCCATCTTAGATATTCAAGAGGCAAGATGGCCAGCCAAAAAAGCAACCATAGCAGAAAACCATATCATCAGCAGGAGCCACAGTAGTCACGGTAGGCTTCCCAGAGGTGGCAGTAATTGAGGGCATATCCCAAGACTCTGGCACTGAAGTCAGGGAAGGTTGAAAGCTCTGTCTGCCTGGTTTACTCTTTTTCTTTTCCAGTGGTGGCATATAACAATCAGGCTAGAATACAATCTTCCCGTGCGACCACAGAAACTGCCTTGAGACAGGGTCTTAATCATCCAGATTCTCTGTGTAGCTGAGGATGACCTTGAATTTTGAATTCTCCTGCCTCCACCTCCTGAGTGCTGGGATTACAGGCGTGTATCATCTCATTGGGTTTATGTGGTTTGGGGGTTCAAACCCAGGGCTCCTTACATGTTGGGCGAGTGCTCTACCCACTGTGCCACAAACCCAGGATGGTGGTTGATGGTGCTTGTGGGGTAGGTATCGCCATTGTGGGTCAGAGGCAGCTCCTGCTGCTCCCTCATGATGCTGGACTCATGGCTTCAGTGCTAGCTTGTTCATTAGTATTGACTTCTTAGGCCATGTCTCAGCATTAACTGCATTATATCATCATCACCATTGTCACCACCATTGTCACCATCACTATCCTCCTCCTCCTCCTCCTCCTCCTCCTCCTCCTCTTCCTCTTCTTCCTCCTTGTCATTGTGGGGCTTTGGGGTGTGTATTTTTGACACAGAGCCTCCTGGAGCCCAGGCTGGCCTCAAATTCACTAGTGGATGAGGATGACCTTGAACTGTCAATCCTCATGTTATGGCCTCTTGAGTGCTGGGATTCCAGGAGTATACATGACCTTGGCTTGGATGATATCATGGAATCTGGTGGCATCCATTTCTCAGGCGTCTTCCATTGTGGGTTCTTTGTTTTTGCTGGCCATATTCTCAGTGCTTGGACCCGACTTTAGCAGAGCCTTTTGCTCTCCCCAGGACTCGGGACTCCTATGCTCCCTTTCCAGTGTCTAAGCACAACCTTTATCTTTACTGTTTTCCTCAGATGTAGCTCCCTGGCTTGAGAAAACTCCTGTGGCATTCTGGGTGACGACACCAGCCTCCTGCTCTGTCATCCTGTGGTGCAGGGATGAGGGTGGAAAGACAGGCTTTCTAGAACAGTCTGAGGGACTTTGTTAGGGAGACAGTGTAGATGTCATGCAGAAGTGGCTGTGGGCTCGGAATCCATGCTATGAGACCCTTGTGCAGCAGCTCTGAGGCCGCTGTCCAGCAGTCAGAGATTTCCTATCTATTTTTTTCCATTGAGACATTTCCGAAACAGGGTTACATGGACCCTTCACTCACAGGGTGAGGCATAAGCTTCCCGAGCAGATATTTGGGTTTCTCATAGTCTGCCTTGTCTTGTCATTTTTCTCCCCTGCTAAGCCTCTTCTCATCTCACCTGTTCCCCTCTCTTCTCACCTCCCTATGCTAGATCTCTACCTACCTTACCTCTGGCCTTCTCCTTACCTCACTTCAAGGCCTCTTTGCCATGGCAGTAAGCCCTGCCCTTCTCTGGGTTTTCTGGGAGAACCCCTCCCTTTAAAGCCTGCTTCGAGCTGGATCCTCATTAGAGCTTCCCTAAGTGCCGGTGCCCACAGTGATCTCGAAGTATTGACCTCTCCTTCCCTGAGCTGTAGCAATTACTGCTCACACCACAAATCCCATGTTTAATAGGACGCTGCTGGTGGCGTCATTTGGCATTATTTCAGGGTGCTCCTGTCTCTCTAAACCCACTGAGATTGAAATGAGACAGGCTGGGTCCTTATCTGTGGCCATTAGGTGGTGGTGGTAGTGATGATGGTGGTGGTGATGGTGGTGGTGATGGTGGTGTTGGTGGTGGTGGTGGTGGTGGTGGCAGCGGTGGTGAACCAGGGCCTTGTGCATTCAGGACAATTCAATGGCTATTTTTTTTATTTCTTGAGACAGGGTCTAATACAGCACAGATTGGCCTTGAACAAGTTGTGTAGACACAGATGACCTTGAACTCTTGATCCTCCTCAGAGCTGGGAATACAAGCATGCATCACCAGGCCTGGCTCTCAGCAGGTGTTTATTGAATTCATAAACCAGAGGAATAGATTATTTTCCTGAAAAAAAAAACCCTGTTTTTTTTTTTTTCATTCAACCTCAATTGAAGGGACTAATTTTAATGAATGCTTCCCATATGTGGAACATTATTTTAGGCAGTTTTGGTTACTTTCGGTCTTGCAAGGTGTCAGGGAGCAGAGGTGGCCAGCAGGGGGCGCTGGGGGCAGTGCTGGGGGCAGCGCAGGGCTGGCCTTTCTCTATTTATACTTAAGTATCTTGTGGACATTCTTGCCACCCCTGGCCTGCTGGTTTCTGCTCTCACACTGCACTGTTGCTTTTGTAACTCCCCAGAACTTTGAACTGCTCACTTCAGACTGCCAGCTTTCCGCTGAACACTATTTGAGGCAGAAAAGGGGGCGAGGCCAGTGGACCAGGAGAAGACTGAATAAAGGTTCTCAGAGTCGCTGATGGCTTCAGATGACAGTGGGCAGGGTGGGAGCTCCTCTGAGGTACCGGAAACGTAAGGCGTTTAGCACAGGAGGGAGTGGGCTAGAGTCTTCTTAGGCACCACAGCTTGGATTGAATGTAGGCTCTAAACAAGGTTTAAGAGTGGGGAGTCGTCACCCAAACTCAACACCCAGTCCCCAGGCGCATGCAAACATGAACACGCATTTGAATAAAAGAAGCCGGGTCTTGGAAAGTTCAAGTGACTGGCCCGAACTGGATGCCTACCTCAAACAGTAACCTTCTAGGGCCTTCTGAGGGAGGGGCTTCATGGGATGTCTTCCAGAGGCTGCTGCTTTGGGGTTGGTTTTGTAGATCCTATCTCTAGGATCGATTTCCCTGCTCTAGCAACCTGCCTGACCCGCCTGCTTTATCACCAGAGCTTAAAATAAATACAATAAATATAAACACCCCCAAACTTTTTCTCTCCTGCAGAGGATGAGCAATAATCTACATATGCAAATAAATGGCATGCCAGCCCCATGAATATTAATTTGGAAAGGGAGTCTGAGGCTCTGAACTACACTCAGAGCCAGCGAGCTGGCATTTCACAGCCCCTCGGGTGCACGCTGGTAATCAGGCCTCGTGTCTTAAGGCTGCCCCCTCCATCCTGGGCTCTCTTCTCACCTAAAGCAGTTACGGGGAAGATGGAAAGGGTCTTGGGTAGCCAGGCTTGGGGCTTGGGGTGTTGGGTGAGCTTCACTCCAGGTCTTTTTCTGAATTTGTCTTGCTCCCTTGACTGGAGGCAAGGCCTCAGCTGCCCTTCTATTCAGGCACCAGCAGTGACTCACCAGGGACAGGACACAGTTCCGGGGAACACTACGGGGTGAATGTCAGGAAGTCTACAAGGTGTGAGAGGGACAAAGCCTCCAGAGCTGGCTTGTTCTGCCGCTCATAGGTAACTAGGGACCCAGAGACCTGGAGGGGTGGTGACTTCCCAGAACGACTCCATGCTTTGTGGCAGGAAGCGAGAGAGCTTATTCATTCGTTGCTCTGAAAAGCACATTTCTTTTTGTGTGTGGAGGAGCGAGTGGGCTGGGTGGCATTTCAAGTTTGTATACTTTTGGGGAAAGAGTCATTCTCTTCTGTGAACAGTCACCCAGGGACAGGTGGCTTCTAAAAACCCTGTCTTGTATCCCATTTGGAAACCATTCCTCTCCTCCCTCAGACTTCCAAATTAGATTATCCACAGAGCGGAATCAACGAGTACTCTCAGCCGAGAAGATGACAGAGCAGGATGGGAAAAAGCCCGAGTGCCTCCAAGGACCAGGTGGGGTGGAAACCTGCAGGCTTGGGCGTCAGGAACTGTAAAACATTCCCCAATCCCACTAGGACTGGGAAGGTTCTGGGGCACCTGGACAGAGACAAATGCTATAGCATGAGGCATCATTGAAAGTTGGGGTAAGGGTGGGGGCTTGAGCTGAGGCTATGTACGGGCCGGTAGGAAAGTGCTTGCCTAGCATGCATGAAGCTCAGATTCAATCTCTAGGCCTGCATTATAGCAGGGGTTGTGGGCTCACCTGTAATCTCAGCACATGGGAAGTAGAGGAAGGAGTGGGAGTTTAAGGTTATCCTGGCTTACAGGTGAGTTGGAAGCTAGCCTGGGCTACATGTCTTTAAAAAAAAGAAAAAGCTTCCGTGTCTTAGGTTGGGTATAGTGATATCCCTCTGTAATCACAGCACCCAGAAGGCTGAGGCAGGAGGACCTTAAGGACCAGCCTTGGGAGGACCTTGTTTCTCAAAACAGAAATCCGACTTAGGCTATGATGAGCTCCAGGGTGAAGGGCATGTCCCATGCCTGGGCTTGCCATCACTGCAAACAGTTGATTCTGTCTTTTGCTCTCTGCTGTTGCTTTGGGGGGTATCAGGTCTTCATCTTTGCTTTTTTAAAAAAATTTATAGAGACAGGGTGCTATGGAGCCCAGGCTGGCTTCAGACTCCCATGGAGACTGGCCTTGATGCTCCCAAGAATCAGGATGATGGGCGTACAATATCATGCCTGGCCCAGCCCACCTTGGGGTTCCTTCTTTTCCTTACCCATGAATATTAAGTAATCAGCCCTACTTCTGATGGCCCCTTTGCGGGTTCAAGTTCCCACGCCATATTGGCCAAGGAGGTATTTTAGTCATTTGGCCTTTTCTTTCTAGACAGACCCTCTGACTGCCCTGTGACTGTATATGTGGCTGTTTGACTCTCCTCGAGGGTCTGTGTGGGTGGGTGCTGATGTCTCTTGTCGTGTTGTTTTCTATGAATATGTACGTCTTATCTGAGCAGTGTCATGGAAAGGGGTGTGTCATCGTGGTCTGACTTGGTGTGTTTTTTGTCTGCAAGTGGCTGCGCCCGAGTGTGAGCACCCTCATGTCTGCATGCGTCTCTGCGTACACTGAAGGCCCACTATGGACAGATCTTGCCAGGGTTGGATAGCCTAGTGCATGGAGCAGCCTGGGGCCTGGAGCCTCTCTAAGGTCTTTAGGGTGTCCCCTGCTCTTCCTCCCATCCCTAGACAAGCCTCTCAAGAGTCCCCAGGACACTGGCTAATTGCCCTCTGTCTCTTCTCTCTACCTCCCTCTAGAGGCGTTCTGGGCTTGGGAAACTGCTACTGCTGCAGCCAGGAGAGCCCTAGGTCATTTGCATCCGTGTTTGCATCTCATTTGCATGGTCCATACAGACTGACTTTCAGTTCTGCAGTTCTCAAGGTAAAATGTAGTTGCTTTTCCTGAAGGTCATTATAATAAGCCTTTTTAGCTTTTTCTTCCTTTTTTTTTTTTTTTTTTTTTTTGTTTCTGTCTTTTTCTCCCCCTCCCAGATTTCTGGAAAGGGAGCAGGGAAAGCCACCCAGAAACCATTGCTTTTCTCTCAGCTCCTCCCGCTGTCAGGTAAAGTCCCTGGTCTGTAGGTGGAGGTCCTGGGCTTTGGGAGAACAATGAAGATATTCTCTTGAGGCAGGTCTGGGCAGGGGCCAGCCTAACCTGTCATCTGTTCCTCTAGTTCCTGGGCTTAGATCTGCAGAAGGGAACAGCAGGGAAGCTAACATGCTCCATGGGCCTGACTGAGGTAGCCTTGGAAAACAGAGAGGTTGAACTGTGTTTCTTTTTTTCCTTTAAAACCTCTAACATATGATCTGTCAGTCATCTTATGTCACAATGACATCCCGAAAGCTTCCTCAGGCAGTTATACCTGACCAGCATATTCTTCATGGCCCAGCCCCAGGTGCTATGTTCCCTCTGTGGATGTGGACTGCCGTCCTGGTTCTGCTTCTCATTTTAAAAAATGATTATTTATTTATTATGTGTTCTGCCTGCATGTATGCCTGCATGCCAGAAGAGGGCACCAGATCTCATTACAGATGGTTATGAGCCACCATATGGTTGCTGGGAATTGAACTCAGGACCTCTGGAAGAACAGCCGGTGCTCTCAACCTCTGAACCATCTCTAGACCCATTGAGGATTGTTCTTAATTGCTCTTTCTTCTTCCTCCTCCTCCTCCTCCTCCTCTTCTTCCTCCTCTTCCTCCTCCTCCTCCTCCTCCTCCTCCTCTTCCTCCTCCTCCTCCTCTTCCTCCTCCTCTTCCTCTTCCTCTTCCTTTCTTCTTCCTTCCTTCCTTCCTTCCTTCCTTCCTTCCTCCCCCCCATCTATCTTTGAGACAGGGTCTCTCACTGAACCTGGAACTCACAGTGAGCTCTGGGGCATTACCTGTCCTTGCCTCCCAGTACTGGTGTTACAAGGATGCACTGCTCTGCCTGCCTTTCTGTGTGGACTTTGGAGAATCTCAACACACGTTCTCACGCTTGTCCAGCAAGAGACTGAACCGGGTTTCAGTGAGAGACTCTGTTCCAAGAACAAGCTAGACAGGGGTTGAAGGATGATACCTGAGGCTAACCTCTGACCTTCATACTCACACATATACACATGAACATGTGCACACTTAACACACACACACACACACACACACACACACACGGGGTTTTACTGGGGGACAGGACTGCTATCTCAGAGGGGAGAGAGAGAGAGAGAGAGAGGGGGAGAGAGAGAGAAGAGAGAGAGGAAAAGGGATTCAGGATAAGGATGCAAACCAGCAAAGGCAGCCAGGCCCAGCTCAGGAGCACCAAGGGATGTCCTGATGAGCAAGTGACACTTCCTGATTCCATAGCTGTGTGCTGGAAAAGGGGAGGGACTTACCTAGGGTCTCTTCGGTACACACACCATGATGGAACTCCTGGACCTCTGAGACTCTGGCTCCTTCCCCTGGCGTGTGCTGCCTCTGGGTGCGAAGAGCATTTGGCAAGCCATGGGTCCAGAGAAGAAACCTGTTCTGGGGCACTGTTGTTCTTGAGTATGATGGAGACTGTGCCAAAGCTGGCTTCCCAGGGAATGCTGGGATAGGGGCAGTGTTGGTTGAGACTGTGGCCTTCATGCAGATAGTGGCCGATGACCGAGAGGCAGGTGGAACTCAGCAAATGCAGGCACACACCTCCAGGGTCTCATTTGCGCCCCACCAGTCAATGGACGCACTCATTCTTGGGGACGGGTGCTGGACCTGGGCTTTGTTTGTAGGCAGGAGCCACCAGCACCTCTTGACCAGCTGAGGTGTATCTGGAAAGGACTCAGTCTCTGGTCTGCATGATTTTGCTTGCAAAGAGTCAGATGGGAGCCATTTCTACAAGTCCTGGCTTTCTCCCTAGCTCAGTTGGGGGTTGGGGGACTAGAAAGGTTCCAGGCTTGCTGTTGCCAGGAGGGAGTCTCAGTCACCGTGGAGTGAGCTGGCACCCGATGACATTCACATTTCAATCAGAGGGAAGGCTGTCATCCCTGGTAAGCTCTGTCATGCAGGCTATTGAGTCAGAGACCACAGTGTCTAGATTTGAATCCAGCCCTGCATGCAAAAGCCGGGTCACCTTGGAGGAGTGATTCAACAGAATCCCATCCACGGAGCTGTTACTGAGAGCCTGCTGTGGGCCGTTGGTGGGGAAGCCGTGTGATAACACAAGAGACACAGACACCACCCTGGTCCCTGTGGGTGTGTTAGAGTAAAAATAAGTTAGCAGATGACAAGTGAGACTGGGGACAGAGAGAGTGAGCGAGAGCGAGTGGTGGGCTGGGGAGGGACTGCAGTTATAAATGAGGTCAGGGAAGGTTTCAACAAAAGCATCCTCTGAACACTGATGTCTTGGGAATGTTGCTCTATGCCCTAGCCTCCCCATTTGTACATGGGTTTGCTTGTTTATTTCTTTGTGTGTGTACGTGTGCACATTGTGCACATGCATGAGAAGGTAAGACATGGGTGTTGATGGTTTTCCTCAATCACTCCCTGCCTTATCTTTTGAGGCAGGGTCTTTCAGTGAACCAAAACTCACCAATTGGCTAGGCTGACTGTCCAGCAAACCCCGGGGATCCTCTGGTCTCCACCTCTCCAAAGGTGGGATTACAGACGCACTTCCTCACTTGGCTTTTTACCTGGCTGCTGGAGCTCTGAGCCTTATGCTTGCACGATCATCATGTCACCCACCGAGCCATCTTCCCTGCCCTTGCCTGGGCTTTGTGGGATCACTTGGCACACGGGTTGCTGGAGGTAAAGCCAGTTAATCGATACATCGGGTGTGGATCTGGCCAGGCACAGGACAAATGCGGTCATTATTGTCAGAGCTTCGTAGGTGGAAGCCTATCTTTCCTGCCTTGGGAGGTACCAGCATGGGCTCCAGACTGCAGGATTTTGGCAGCCCTCATCTCCCCAGGAGTGGGGGTGGCTCTGCTCCAGGCTTCCCCAGTTTCTCATTAAAGGGGGACATACAGCTTTCAGTTAAAGAAGCAACACTCACATCTTCCTTTTACTCGCGCCTCTGACTCCCAGAGGGAATCGTGACTGAGCTGTTGGCAGAATGGAGGCTCAGGAAGTGGCTCCTGCTCTGTCTGTTGAGCTCCTGCAGAGGTAGAGGAACTCAGGTCTGGGCTGGGGGCTGCCTACCCAGGAAACCAGCTTCCCAGCAGTGGGCACAAGGCCATGCTTGCTTCCTGCTCTTGGCCAGGTGACGCTACTGTCTCTCATTCGCAGGCACCGAGAATCCCTTCAGCGAGTTAGAAGCTATAATTCACCACGGATGAGATTTTTGTGGCCGTAATTTACTGCGTCTGCAAAGCTAGGGGACCCAAATCCCGGTAGCCCACAGTATAGATATTGCATCTAATCAATCCTCTATTACCATGCAAACACATCCTATAGGCTACTGATGTCTTTTCCTTTCAAACACTTAATGTATAATTAATGACACTTTGAATGCCAAAGAAGACACCAGCCCCAAAGCTCCCACTATGATTTATACCTACCCAGACAAGAGAGTGGCTTATCTGTCCCCTCATCTTTCCGCAGTGGGTCTCCTCCCACCTTCACAGTGGGTGAAACCATGGAGGAGAAAGAGAGGGCAGGCAGCCTGCCCTCCAGAAGGCGCAGTGCCCAAGTGAGGGGTGAAACATTTTTTTAATATTTTAGGGCGAGGTCTGATATAGCCTAGGCTGGACTTGAATTCACTGTGTAGCCAGAGATGTCCTTGTACCCCTGATTCTCCTACCTCTGTCTCCTGAGTACTGGGATTACAGGTGTACACCACCAGACCTGGCTTGTGAGGTGCAGGGTATTAAACCCAAGGTGTCCAACACGCTAGGCAACTCTACGAACTGAGCTACATCTCCAGCCTTTGACTGTTAGCTTCTTGATGGCTCCCCCACCCAGCCTTCTCACACTGCCTGAGGGCTACTCTTCTAAGCCACTTGCTCTGCTGATGAAGACACAGGCTTGTCCCAGTCCCTGATCCTCTCTGCAGGCAGGTGACCCTGGTGTTTCCCGTTACCCGTGGGATAGCAGCACGGACACTGCTCTGCATAACTGTGAGAATTCAAGATCATGCAAAGGTTAGGTCCCGAAACCATGCCTTCTTATTTGGCAGTGAATGGAGGGGGAGCAGTAGCTCCGTCGGTAGAGGGACTGCTGGAGTAGCATTCACAGAGCCATCGGTTCCACCCCAGCACTGAATGAATGTCATGGTGACTCACACCCGAGCACTGGGGAGGTAGAGGCAGGATGAGTAAAGGTTCAAGGCTATCCTCAGTTATTTAGGGACTTAGACACTAGCCTGGGCTACACTGAGACTGCAAGTGTCTCGAGAGAAAGGAAAAGAAAAAGGAAGACAGAGGAACTGAGGAGATTCCTTTGGAGAAGGGGATTTGGAAGGAGACAAGGAATTGGATGCCATGTCTCAGGGGACTGGCCTGCTCTGGAAAGGGTGGGTTCCATGAGAAGCCCAACCCCTGAGTCAATTTAGGGTTCTCTGTAGCTTCCGTGTCAGAAATGGCGGCAGCAGGCCCATCTTAGAGAGGCTGTGTCTGTGGGAACGAAGAGACACACTGTCTAGTGTGACAACCTGGGAGAGCAGCACGCAGTGCCCTGGAGAAGGGGATTGGTCATGCGAGGCACGAGGAGGCACCTGAGGATGAGGGTGACAAAGGCAGCCATTGTGGCAGGTGCGCACGCACACACATGCTCCCAGGGAGCTTTCTTGAGTTAGAGGATTTGGGCTCAAGCCACCTCTCTTCCATAGAGCCTGCCCTGTACATCAAAGACCTACTCTGTCTTGTCATTGAGGCCTCCAGTGAGGCCTTGGCAGGTGACAGGAGGCCTGGGAACTTTCTTGGGACTCGACCCTCCCCCAGCCCATCTCAATCCATATTCTCTGAGGCAGGACGGAGGATCTGTTTGAGTGCAAAGTGGACCAGGCTACTGCACTGTCGGAAACCCTTTAATGCTTCCCCATTGCCCTCAGGATAAAGTCAAAACTCATTAGCGTGGCAGTCAAGGCCCAGTTAGCTGCCTTTCTCCATAATCCTCCCCTTCACCAAGCTGCATGGTCCCAGGCTTAAGCCTGCTTCCAGCACAACTGGCCCACCTTTCTGCTGGCTTCTTTGTCTGGCTGACCCTTTCTTCTTTTCCACAGGTTAGACCAGACACTGCTTCCTCTAGAAACTCTTTCCTCTGCCAGGGGATTTAGCTTTTTGTTCCCTTGCAGCCTTTCTAAACCTCTGAGAGCCCCCATGTTCGTCAGGAATCTAGTCAAGCATGGGCCCAGTAGCCAGTGGCTTCCTTGAAGATTTGCTGTCACACTGTCTGGGGTAGCCTGGTCTTGATACTGCCCAAATGCCTGCCCGGGGCTCTCTCTGACCTGTGGGAAGAGGTGGGGCTGGGAAGCCAACTTCGGGGTACAGTGTGATCACCCTGCAGCTTGGAGCCTTGAGACTCCTTCAAGATGTTACTAGAGAGATCCAGCATTTGCTGGGCTTTCAGAAGCATCTGGGCACTGAATAGCTAGAAGGGTTTGGAGTACTGGGGTGAGGTGTTGCTTCAGCCTGAGAAATGAGGGTGGGGTTACACACCCGAGCCTGTTGATTGAAAACTGTTTTTGAAAAGAGCTTTCTTCTGTTTTTCCTCTGGTCCTGTCTCTGAATTTCATACATGGCTTTACTTCCTTTCCTTTTTTTGTCCAGAGAATGGGTTGAGGCGATGCCTTATGTAGTCCAAGCAGACCTCAAACTTGTTGTGTAGCTGAGGATGGCCTTGAACTTTGTTTCTACCTCCAGCGTGCTGGGGTTACGGGTGTGCAGCATCATGCCTATCAGATACAGTCCTCGGGGCGGGACCCAGGATCTTGTACCTGCTAGGCAATCACTTTACCAACTGAACTACATCATCAGTCCCCATATTTTGACATTTGAACAGCTTAAAATTTTGGTCCCAACTTGAGTTTTCCAACCCTATGTGACAAAAGGGACTCAGGATGAGATCTTCAAAGGTTTGGGGGAAACCCATTTGTGTGATGCCTTCTGCCCGCTGTGCAGAACCAAAGCCTAGCTGCCAGTGTTGGTAGGAAGCAAGATTGCTTCAAAGGGGAGGGATGGAGACAGAGAGATGACATCACTGGTTCCTGAGCTTCGAAGGTAGGAAGGGCAGAGAGGACCTGGGTTTAGGCCAGGAACTGCTAGGGGCTCCCCACTGGAGGCTCGTGTCCTTCTGGGTAATTTCCATCTTTAATTTCTCGGTGTTTTATGAACAGGGAGTAAATCAGGATCCCACACCGACTGCTTCATGTAAAGGATTAATAAACTGGAGATTTATGGGGCAGTGGCAGAGGAAGGCAATGGAAGTGAGAGGAGGCGGCTTCCCAGGGGGCACAGCTAGGCTCTGGACCTCCCTCTGGGGTAGGGCGTCTATAGGGAGCAATCTGCTAGGATCATTGCCCTTTGGGGCTTGAAGTCAGGACTGGGTGGTCAGGGCGCCTGACCTGCGTTTTCTGTCAGCACAAGGTCAAGGGGGTTAGCTCACACCTGAGTATGTCTAGCATAGAGATGCAAGCCCAGGGCTTGGAGCCAAGTAATCTGATTTTGAGTTTAGGGCAGGACAGACTGAGCATTGTTTTAGTTACATTCCAGGTAATGGGAAACCACGGCCTCAGCAGCGTATGCGGTGAGAACCCAGGTCCTTGCCCCGCCTCCGGATGCTCTCAGCAGTGTATTGGCACAGGCTCATGACAGTGCTTCATGGTGGTAGGACGGATGCTGCAGTCACCTTCAACAAATTCAGGCAGGAGAGGATCCAGTGGAAAGACACGCCTTTCTCCCATCAGACATCTTTATAAGAGCAGTGAAATTCTTCCCAGAGTTCATTCAATGGGTATTTTTATTGTCCTCCCAGCCAGAACTGTTTCATGCTTCTTTCCAGACCAAACTGAGTTCAAGGCTAGCCTGAGCCATGTGAGACCCTGTGTCTTTTCCTATTGTTGTGACAAAATACCCCGATGAAAACAACTTAAGGGAGAAAGGTTCATTCTGGCTCTCAGTGCAAGTCCATCATTGTGGTGAAATCAAGATAGCAGGAGCTTGAAGCAGCTGGTCACATGGCACCCACACTCAGGAACGGAAAGTAGACCTCATGCAGCTCAGCTTCCTTTCCATGTGTACAGTCCGTGATCTCAGCCAGAAAATGGCACCTCTCACAGTGTGTGTGTGTGTGTGTGTGTGTGTGTGTGTGTGTGTGTGTGTGTGTGTGTGTGTTCTTACCTCAGTTAGCTCAATCAAGATAACCCCCTCCTTGAACCTCTAATCCCAGCCCTCAGGTCTCTGTGAGTTCAAGGTCATCCTGGTTTACAAAGTGAGTTCTAGGACAGCTAGAACTATGTAGTGAGACCCTGTCTAAAAAAGAAAAAGGATAAAAAGATGATTCTCTATGTATATGTCCAGGGGCTTATCTCCCAGGTGATTCTAGATTCTTTCAAGTTGATAACACTAACCATTGCATCTTATCTCAAAATACATGAACTAATAATCCTCTCTCTCTCTCTCTCTCTCTCTCTCTCTCTCTCACACACACACACACACACACACACACACACACGATGATAATGCTTCTTTATTCACTTGCATTCTTGAGTGTTTTTTTTTTTTTAAACTCTTTATGACGATAATTCTCCATCAGGCTCCAAGCAGAGAGTGTAGCACTGTGCCCCTGACCGTAGCTCTGCCTTTGAAGTTGTCAGCATTTTGCCTACTTGGTTTCATCTTCCTTCGCTCTTTTCTAGGAAGGGTTTATAAGACGTAGCGAAATGAAGTCTGCCAAAGTGCCTGGCTGGTTCTGAAGCACAGAACCAATGTGGAACATTCCTCATTATGCAGATGACATGTTATTACTGTCCCTGGCTATGTCACCAAGGATGCTTAATGTCTTAGTTGTTCCCAGTAGAAGTCACAAAATACTTTGACAGAAGCAACATGAGAACCAAAAAGTTTATTTTAGCTCACAGTTTGGAGTTATAGTCCAGTCATGGTGGGGACAGCAGGACATCAGAAACTTGAAGTAGCTGGTTACATTTTATCTATAGGCTGAAGAAGAAGGCAAGGAATGCACAAATGCTAGAGCTTAGCTCATTTTCTCCACTCTAAAACAGAAGGGTAGGTGGGCAGAGAGCACACCTTCAATCCCAGAACTCAGGAGGCAGAGGCAGAGGCAGAGGCAGAGGCAGACAGAGTTCTGAGTTTAAGGCCAGCCTAGTCTACAGAATGAGTTCCAGGACAGCCAGGAGTACACAGAGAAACCCTGTCTTAACTGCCCTCCCCCCAACCAAAGAAAATAAAAAACCTCAAACCCCAAAACCAAAAACAACCAACCAACCGACCAACCAACCAAACAAACAAACAAACAAAAAACAGTATAGGATCTTCTGCCTAGGGAATGGAGCCACCCACAGTGGCAGAATAACTCAAAATAATTTGCCACAGATAGGCCCAGAAGCTTATTTTCCAGGTAGTAGATTGTCCAGTTGATGACAGTAACCTATTCATTTTTGAATATTCACAATATTTATGAATATTCAGGCCTCCACTGGCAAGAGTTGGGCTGAAGCCTGGGGTGTATAGCATTTGTAACCAAGCCCTGCTTCTTGCTAATGGAGATGAGACAGAAGGTCTAAGAACAGCCTGCCTATTGCCTAAGGCACAAGGCAGTGTCCATCGGGAACCTTCTCAATTGGAGAGGCCA
The DNA here is from genome assembly GCF_011064425.1 of Rattus rattus. NCBI lineage: Eukaryota > Metazoa > Chordata > Mammalia > Rodentia > Muridae > Rattus > Rattus rattus. Next base: position 58,715,219 of record NC_046161.1, read on the forward strand.
TGGTTCTCTTCTTTAGCCACCTTTCCTGAGCAGTTTTCTGAAAATGGTCCTGCTTTGTTTTGATTCTTGAAGTTTCCCCACCCCAGGTTACCTTCTCATTTGACTATCCTGAATATTAGCATTCCTTTATCTTCCCACCATAGAGAATTTCCCTGCTCTAAGGTTCTTATAAACCTTCCTCTTGGCAGACAGTGCATTGAGACCCAGAGATAGGAAGTTAGTGGCCCGAAGTCATATGGTGACCTGGTATAGCTTCTGGGCCCTACCCCAGTAACAGTCTGATAAAATGATGGGATTCCAACAGTGAGTGGTTGGGCCTGAGCTATAGCAGAAGACATGATTAGAAATGTAAAGGGATTGGGTCCCTGTACAGGGCAGGGTTGGCCCATCCCTAAGGTCCTTTACACAGGAAGTGGCATGCAGGGTAAGCACTTTACAGATGGGGCCATTTCCCCAGATCATTGCACTGTGTGTGTGTGTGTGTGTGTGTGTGTGTGTGTGTGTGTAGGTATGTATGGGGTGTATATCTATGTGCATGGTATGTTTGGGTGGTGTGTGTGGTGTATGTGTAGGGTGCATGTGAGTGTACGTATGTATGTGTTTGTGTGTGTGTATGTGTGGTATGTTTGTATGGCATGTGTGTTGTATGTCTGGGGTTTGTGTGTGTGTATGTACGTATGTGTTTTTGTGTATATGTATGTATTTGTGTGGTGTATGTTTGAGGTGTGTGTGTGTATGTGTGTGGCATGTATGTGAGATGTGTTGTATTTGTGTGGTGTATGTGGTGTGTGTGTTCTGCTGGAGAGAATGTAGAACCATTTGTATAACTAGGCAAGTGATCTACCTCGGCTACATCCATAGTTTCTTTCATCTTTACATTGACACACGGTCTTGCTGAGTGACCAAGGCTGACCTTGGACTTTGATTCTTCTGCTTCGACTCCCTGAGGAGTTGGAATTGCAGATTTGTGCAACCATGGCGCCTGGCCATGCTCCATGTTTTCTGTTGACTAATACAACTATCCCCACCACTGAAAACATGGCTTCCCTGCCCTCCACAGGCCCTGAGCCTCCTGGGAGACTTCCTCAGAGCAGGAGTTCTCAGCAGTCTGCACTCACGGGAAGCCTGCCCAGAGGGAAAGAGGCTGGAGACTGGGCAAGCTGTGATCCTGTCCACTTACTTCCTGCTGTCCATGTTTGTGTGCCTCTGCTTGTGTGACCCCGGGTTAGTGTGTGCTCATGATTGTATGTCTGCATATGAGTGTGTATGTGAGTGTGCATGGGAGTGTGTGTGTGTGTGTGTGTGTGTGTGTGTGTGTGAAAACACATGCATGGATGTGCCTGCCGGACCAGATGACATAAGCCTGCTGGGTCCCCGCATCCTCGGGGTGTCATTAGGAAGCATTTGAGGGATCCCGACCTTATCAAGGAACCTAATGAGTACAGAGTGACCCGCTCCTCACTGCAGCTCATAAAGCCACTGGCTCCTTGGCCGTCGGCGTCCTGGGGAGAGCTTGTTTTCCCATCAGCAGTAGTGGATGGGGCAGTCCAGTCAAGAAGCCTCTCTCTCAGGCAGAGTGGACTGTGCTTACAGAGGATGGGAACTGGCCCCTGCCCTTGGCTTTGCTGCAACCACTCAGGAGGCTCTTGGAAGGCTCTGGGCTCTGCCTATGTGTGAATCCAGACCAGGGCAACTCACCTTGGCTTCCGGAACAGATGGCAGGGCTGAGCCCTTCTGGTTGGTGGCTGTTTGCAGCCTAGGACCTTGGCCCCCTTCTCTCGAGGTCCTTGAGTTGGCCCGCTTCTTCCTGCAGGCACACCCCCTGGCACTCCGAGCACAGGTTCTCAGTCCGCACAACAAACCGTTACAGAGAGACATGGCCCCAGACCTGCACCGTGTCTCAGCCGGCCAGCAGCAGTGAGGGCTGCTTTCTCCACATCCTTCTCAACACAATCTGACTTTAGTTGTGGCTGCCCTAGTGTGGTAGAAGCAACCTCTTGGCGTTGTTTTATGTTTCGCTTGTGGCTGCCGATGAGCATCTTCTCATGAGCCTGTTGGTTGTTTCTATGTTTCTATTCAGATCTTTCCCTCCACCTTTCCCCCCTTATCTCTGCCCCTCCTACTCGCCCTCCTTCCATTTCTCTTCTATTCCTTCCTCCTCTCTTTTTGAGGGTGGTGGTGGCAGCAGGGAGGCAATATTGAAGATTGAACCTGGGGTCCTAATACTACCCAAGTGCTCTACCACTGACCCATGTCCCTCTATTCAGATCTTTTGCCTATTTTTCAAAATTAGGTCCCAGAAAGTTTGTTGAATGAATGTATGAGTGGCTGAATGAATGAGCCAATCTGTCATATGCCCCATATTGGAGCTGCCACACTGAGTGAGACTCAGTCCCTGTCTTCAGGGAGCTCACGGTTCAGTGCAGGAGACAGGCACAGTCCTGAGAGCCAACGGCTATGGTGGCAGGGACTTGGACAGCATACGTGAAAGAAGCTGTGTCAGGTGTTTTGTTGCCTGACAAAACCTAAGGGAAGTGATGACACAGAGGGCTTCCTGGAGGAGGAGGCATTTGAGTTGGCCTTCATGGGGGATGAGGAGATTAGAGAGGAGAGGCTGTTGGATGGAACAGGTTCTGAAAGGAGGAGGCACAGGCCTCATTGGGGAGCAGCTTGGAATTGGCAAGTGGGGAAGAAGGGAGAGAGAGAGAGAGAGAGAGAGAGAGAGAGAGAGAGAGAGAGAGAGAGAGAGAGAGGAGAGGGTAAGGCCAGCCACAGGGCTCAGGCTGAGTTGCTGGGTCTCAGGAGAAAAAACCAAGGGAGATACTCTGGGCCATAGGTCTGCAAAGGGGAGCCCAAGGTGGCTTTAAATTTCCCGTCAAACCTCTGCTTGTCCTGGAGGGCTCCTAACAGAGTTGCTGAGGCTGCGTGGGGTTCCGGGAGGCTCCTTTTATGTTTTAGTAATTATCCTGTCACCCAGCAAAAAATAATTTTATCCTGGGAAGAAGGAAGGTTTGGTGTGTTGGAAACTGCTGTGGCGGAAGTGCGGGCGGCCTAATTGGGATCCATAAATCTGCTTTTTAACAAGCACAATTAGGAATACTTATTGCAGGCCAGCTTGAGGCACTCAGGCGAGGGCCGTTAGCAGGCAGCCCGTGTGGCTTTATTTAATGGGTCTGAAGACTTGATCTGATGCTGGTATCTCTATTAGCCACGAGGGGAATGGGGCTCCACTTGAAAGTGAAGTCAGGCCCTGAAGTTTCATTTGGAGGAGGATGTTAGGCAGGTGTGTTGCTTACTAGGTTGCTCCCTGAGGCAACGCAGCAGATGGGCAACGTGGAGGAGAGCGTGGCCTACTGTGGGGAAGACAGATCCTCAGGTATCCCAGCACCCAGGTACCCAGCTCTTGGGGAGGTGAGGAAGGAGCAACTGGCTAGGAAGACAAGGCTGAGGTTGGGGTTTCTGTGGGTTGTCACTGAGGTCCTGGAGGGATCAGTGGCTACAAGGGACAGAGCTGCAGTCTATGGAAGGAAAGAGCCTTGTGGGCCAGAATAATTTCCAAAGCTTTCAGAAGTTAAGCGGATGTGTGCTGGGCTAGAAGGGTAGGCAGAGTTAGGAGCATGGAGAGGCAGAAGGAATCAGGCCACTGTTGGCTCCGGACTCGGACAGCACACTTCCGGGAAGAATTGCTGGGAGAAGGCCCTCAAGGAGTGCTGCTTATTTGGAGCCTGGGCCAAGGGCTGATGCTGGCAGAAAGCCTGGGACAGGGCTCGGCTGTGGTACAGTCACCTGAAGGTTCAGGCTGGGCCGTGCCCCTGTCTTGGTGTCTGTCTTCTTGTGCATCCAGCCTTGATATCATGGGGTGTACACGGGAGTCCAGTTTCCCACAAGAGGAGCTGGAGGAGGGTTGAAGGCTGGGGAGCCACAGTGACTCTGTGCCTCATGTGGGCTCCAGGGAATCACAAGAGTGACAGAGCAGAGAACGGTGGACCCTTAGGGGATGGAGGAAAAGGTGTGTTTGCAGCACCTACATAGGTAGGACTCAAGCCCTCTCAGGCTACAAAGCATTACAACGAGTGTAACTTCAAACCACACAGATTAATTTCCTCACACTTCGGGGGGCCAAGGCATCAGCAGGCCTGGCTGGGCTCCCCAAGCAGGTCCCTAGAAAGGATCCTTCCTCGGCTCTCCCACTGTTGTCGTAAATAAATAAAATAAAGTAAAAGTAAAAATGTATAAACGAAAACCGGGGGTGGAATGTTTTCCCTCAGGGTGTTTTTCCCTGCTAGGGTTCCACACCTCGCTTCCCCAGATATCTTCTGGATATCTTGGCAGAAACACAACCCAGCCACACACTTTCTTATACTGAGACTCTTACACAAAAGAGCATACAACTGGTGTTTTTACCCTGCTAGGGTTCCACACCTCAGTGCCCCAGATATCTGCTGGATATCTTGGCATAAACTCAGCCCAGCCACACTTACTTAAATTGAGACTCTTTCTTAAAAAAAACACACTCATTTAGCATTAAAGCAATCCAGCGTCTAGATTTGGCAGATCCACATTACACTGTCCTAATCCCAGTTCCCAAATTACTCATCCCTGCACCTTTTATTTACCAAGTCTCCAGCTTCTTCTCCCCCCTGGTACCTCTAACTCCTCTCAGTTCCCCATCGTCTCTCCAACTCCCCCTCTTCTTCCTCCTGGCTTCCTTCTCTAACCCCTCCTCCCTCAACTGTCAATCCTCACCCCCCCCTCCTCAGGTTCCACTCGCTCAACTGTCTCCAACTGTCAACTGTCAACCTAACCTCTGAATCTAATCCCCTCTCCTCCCAACTCCTACCTCTGCCCAAATCTCACGCTCTTGCCTTTATTTAACAAATTCAGAGAAAACCCCAAGGCAAACCACAACATTTCCCCCTTTTGTCCAGTTAAAAAAACCTTTCCCTATACATAGGTGAACTAAGCATCATTATTACCATTCTGCAATTTACAAAACCAACAATATGCTGATCACCCAGTCCACCAACTCTGTTCACCAACCATGTTATCCACACCACATCTTGGCAAGGCAAACCACAACATTTCCCCCTTTTTGTCCAGTTAAAAAACTTTTTCCTATACATAGGTGAACTAAGCATCATTATTACCATTCTGCAATTTACAAAACCAACAATATGCTGATCACCCAGTCCACCAACTCTGTTCACCAACCATGTTATCCACACCACATCTTGGCAAGGCAAACCACAACACCTAACTTCTGGTTTCTGCCAATAACTCTTCCCAGGATGGCCTTAGTACATCTGCAAAGACCCCAAGAAGGCCACATCCCGAGGGTTCAGGAGAACTTGAATTTTGGGGTGACACTACTCAACCCAGCAGACACAGTGTGGCCGCACCACAGTGTTCCTCAGTCTCCCGTGAAAGGAAGTCAAGGCTGGTTCCAAGTTTTCGCTATGACGAGAAAGGACGCTGTAAACATTTGTTCTGAGGTTGCACTGGACAAAAGTTATCTTTAGGATAAATGCCCCAGAGTGTAATTCCTGAGTCATAGCTCAAGTGTGTTTAGGCTTTAAAGAAACCGCTGAGCTGTTTTTCACAGTGGCTGAAATGATGTTAAACACGCACCAGCAGTGTACGAGCCGTCCAGGTTCTCCACGTCCTTGCCAGCACTTGGTGATGTCGCTGTCTTTATTTTATCCGTCTGCTGTGAGAGTCTGTGCATGTCCCTGGGTTCCAGTGCTGCCCTGTTCCCCAGGCTGGTGATGTTGACTGTTTTTACACATGCTATGCTCTATTTGCGAAATTTGAAATCACACTTACCGATTCATAATTATTAATATTAATGCTACTACTACTGTTATTATTATTTTATGTGTGTGGAGTCATCAGAAGACAACGTGTGATAAATCTGTTCTCTTCTATGTGTGGGTCTTAGGGATCAAACTTGGGTCATCAGTCTTGGTGGTAAGAGTATTATGGGCTGGGCCATCTTGCTGGCCCCTTTCTCCACTTTTAATTTTAATCTTTTTGCTTGTTTTGTTTGTATGTTTGTTTTGAGACAGTGTCTCACTATGCAACCCTGGCTGGCCTGGAGCTGCTCTACTTGCTTCTGCCTGAGATCTGGGGCTAAAGGTGGATGCTGGTAGGACTCATTTCTTTTTCCATTTTTTCTTCTTCCCTCCCTCCTTCCCTTCCTTCCTTCCTTCCTTCCTCCCTCCCTCCCTCCCTCCTTCCCTTCCCTTCCTTCCTTCCTTCCTTCCTTCCTTCCTTCCTTCCTCCCTCCTCCTCCTTCCCTTCCTTCCTTCCTTCCTTCCTTCCTTCCTTCCTTCCTTCCTTCCTTCCTTCCTTCCTCTGTGTAGCCCTGGGTGTCCTGGAACTCACTTTGTAGACCAAGCTAGTCTCAGACTCACAGAGCTCTGCCTACTTCTTCCTCCCAAGGGCTGGGATCAAAGGTGTGGGCCACCACTGCTGGGCCACCACCGCTGGGCTGCCTTCTCTTCCTCTCAATGGTACCTGTCTTACCACTGAATTCAGGAGCCCCTTACACAGAGCCCTTAGTTGGATGTGTGGTTTGCAGACATCTTCTCCCAACTGGGACACATCTTTTCATTCTCTTAGAAGTGTCTACCACAGGGAGCTTCCTTTCCATGAAGTCTGACTTATCCACTCTCTCCTTAAAGCTTGGGTTTTTAGCACCAAGTATCTCTTTAGGTTTTCCTGGACTAGCTGAGCCATGTCCCCTTTGTTTCTTTCTCCTTAGACGTTCCTTTCCAGACCTTCCTAAGCAGTGTGGACAGTTTTTCTACTAAGGAAAACTGACCCCAGGGAAGCAGAGGCATGGGCTTGAGGTCACACTTCAGGTTATCTGCTGAATGGACTAACATCTGGGTGGTCTGGGAGCACCCCACAGTAAAGATGCAGAAATCAAGGACTAAAAGGCCGAAGGTGTCAAGGCCAAGTTGCTCACTTGGGTGTCAGAACCCCTGGCATCTGGCCCCATGGCAGGGGGAGAAAGGCTGTCAATTCAGGGTATAAGGCATCTCCCTCAGTGGGGAAGGGGCTCAGAGCAGGCCTGGGCTGGCGGGTATGCCTTCTTTAACATTTGAAGTCTGATGACCTGCTGTGACTGTGCTGTGACTGTCACCAGGGTGGAGCACAGCAGGCTTCTAGCTCAACTGAATGAAGCATTGGAGCACAGGGTCAGCTTTCATTTCTCTCTTGTAAAGGATTTTTCCTCCAGGGATTAATCACATCACTGTAAACACTGGCTAATCCCTTCCTGTTACATTCTTTTACATTTATTTGTTTGTTTGCCTGCTTGCTTATTTGTATATATGTGGACATGTATGCATGACTCTGTGTGTGTGTGTGTGTGTGTGTGTGTGTGTGTGTGTGTGTGTGCAGGAGGCACAGACAGCTGTAGAGGTCAGAGACTATCTTATAGGAGTCAGTTCTCTTTTCTATCATGTAGATCCCAGGGATAAAACTCAGGTCACCAGGCTTTCACCCACTCAACCCTCTGGCTGACTCCCCCTATTTCATTTTCAGTGTCTGGAGCCTTGTGGCTGCCCATTGAACCTAGCTGAGAAATCACAAAGATATTTCTTGCCATCCTTCCCTGAGAGAGGCACCTACAGTCTGTCTAGACTCTGAGGCTCACCATTGCAAAAGATGTTGGTACCACATGCTGAGAGCTGCTGGGAGGTCACTGACAGGTGGACTTTAGCACAAAGACACTGGACTTCCCACAAAGCAAAACCGAAAGCTGGGTGAGTGGACAGCAAGGTGCAACCTTCTCAGTGATGCTTCTGGGGCTCATGACCCAAGGCAGTTTCTGGAAGGCTCTTTGGGGAAAGTGTGGTGTAGAAGACTGATGCTTTGGTGTGTAAGGCAACTGCTCCCCCTTTCCCAGACTCCCTGGATCTGACACAAAGGTTGTACAGGGCATGGCGTCCTAGGCTGCATGAACTCTGACATCAGTCAGAACAAGTCTTGTCTCTCTTGTGGTCTGCTAGCTTCCTCTACGAGGAACTCCTAGGTTTGGGGTGGAGCATATAGGCCATCAGTCCCTGGCCTCAGCTACTTGACTGGCCCTGAGACACAGATGATGACCAGTCCCTCCAAAGGCTTGGAGATGGCTCAGTGAGGAAAGTGCTGGTCACTTAAACTGAGGACCTGAGTTAGAGTCTTAAGTACCTCATAAAAAAGAAAGCCTGGTGAAGCAGTGTGTACCCATGATCCCAGTGCTGGGAGATACGGTGGGGGGATCAAAATTAGGGTGAAGATTGACAGAGAAGACACCTAACAGGCACTCACACTCATGAAAAGTCACCTCCCAGGGGCACCCTCTCTCTCCTTCTTCGTCTATGCCATGAGAGGGAAATGGAAGGAGGTAGCTGTGTCTCTCCACACAGGCTGGGCTCCTCTGGGTCAAATCGTGCCCCCTCTCAGGGGCCAGGCTCCAGTCAGAGAGTCTGTCTGCTTTCCCCATGTATTCCTTCACTTAGCCGAGGGTTCCTGAGGAGACTGAGAAGGAACCCTGTTGGGGAAACTTCTGGAGGAATGTGAGTCACAGGGTGCCTGCAGTGAGGCATCTGCAGAAAGCAGAGGGGAAAGAATTCAGACCTAGCCAGAGGCCCCGTAGCAGAACTCACGGGTGCTGTGGAGAACAGGCATAGGAGTCGGGGTTCTGAACAATCTGGACGAGGGGCAGGCTTTTTCATTTTTATTATTTTAAGATTTATTTATTTTATTTATATGAGTACCCTGTCACTGTCTTGAGACACTCCATAACAGAAAATCAAATCCCATTACAGATGGTTGTGAGCCACCATGTGGTTTCTGGGAATTGAACTCAGAACCTGGCGTTCTTAAGTTTTGAGAAGGACCCTTTCTTTCTTCTCTGGTCAGGTCCTGGATGTAATGGTCCTAGGTTTGGGTCATGACCTTGAGCTAAATGCTCTCTCTGGCTGAAGACAATTGCAGAGAATGACTTAGGAATGAGTTCCTCTGTCTGAAGGGACGTCGAGGAGGTCCATTTTAGTCTTCAACACTTTTTTGTCTTTCTTCCTTAGGTAGTGTAGCCTGAGATACATCAGTTTCTGGGCTAGAAAACATAGTCTAGTTAGTTATAGTTCAGTTAGTTAGTAGAAAGCATTTATCCGTTTAGTGTGTGTGTGTGTGTGTGTGTGTGTGTGTGTGTGTGTGTGTGTGTGTGTGTGTGTGTGTATGTAGAGGGAGGTGAGTGGCATTTATGCCCTGGTGCTCATGTGAGGGTCAGAGGACAACTTGAGAGAATCTGCTCTTTCCTTACGTCGGATGTGTCCTTAGGATCAAACTTAGTTTGTTAGGCTGGGTGGCAAGTGTCTTTACTCACGGAGCTGTCTTGAGAGCCTTGAACATCCATCCCTCCTGCCTGTATCTCCTGACTGCTGGGCTCACAGGTGTTCAAGACTTCACTCAGTTTATATAGTGCAGGAGCTCAAGCCCAGGGCATTGTGCAGGCCAGGCAAGTCCTTTTCCATTTGAGCTTCCTCCTCAGTCCTTCATTGTTCTTCAAGTCGATCTAGAGTTCTTGCCATGATCCCTCCGGGCCATGGCTGCCATTGAGTTTCCATCCTTGATGTTAGCATCGGGAGTTCCAATTACAGATGGTCGCTTTGGAAAGGCTTGGTGACAGAAGCCATCCATCTCTGCATTTCAATTTTATTTTATTTTATTTTTTCAGCCTGAGTGGCTGTTCAGCTGTGAGCTCATCTGTCTAATCAGCTTGCCGGCAGTTGAAGGAGAGTGGGTGTCCCCTTGATCTGTGCACTGCTTCTTTGATTCAGCTCAGGCAGGGGATGGAGAGCCTGGGTTGAGAGTGGTTTTCTGCGTTGCTTTCTGGAGTTCAAAGATGCATCTCTCCAGCTGGACCAGGAAATTGCATGCGCGAGTTGCCAGGAATTTCCAGCACAGAACCCAGCTGTTCCTAGGTCCTTTTGGGGTGCCAGCCAGCCCTCCCTCAGCCTGCGAGGAGGGGTGTGTGTGACTCTGGCTTGCTCTCTGGCCCTGAACATCTTTCTCCATGCTGGCTGGACCATTTCCACTCAGAACTGCTGTCCTGTACTGGCCGTGATCCACTTCACCTTGAACCTGTGCTTATGTCTCCTTCGTGGAGGACTTGGGTGGGGGTGCGCTCCAGTGCTGAGAAAAACCTCCATCCCCAGCATGTCTTAATGTTTTATTTCCTTGTGTGATGAATGCAGTTTCCACATCTAGACTATCAGTCATTTCCTGATGTGATCTACACAGCTCTGTCTGAATTGAATCAGTACCTGTATTGTGGTGGTAGTTTATTTGGTAAGAAATTGAAATATGATGTGCATATTAAAGTACAGGTGTGTTCAGGGTAACGTGAAGGGTCTCTGGGCTGAGGTACTCCCTTGGGGGCATCCTTAATTCTGCTACACCACATGCTCAGCTTCTAGCCCCCCACCTCCCGTTTAGCTCAGGGAAGGGACCAAAGTCATGGATGGTGGGAGGAAGGATCCTGGAAGGTAGGAAATGGGAGGGAAAAATACTGGGAAAAAAAGATGCTTTGGGGAAGGATGCTGGAAGGGGGAAGTTTCGTGGTGGGGGAAGGACACTGGGAGAAAGATACTGAGAGGAAGGATACTGTGATAGTGTCAAGAGACAGGCAGATAAAATGTCAGAATGTGCTGGGACTAGAAGACAAGTTAAGCTTTTGGGTCTTAATGCCAAAGGCGATCTCTCTCTCTCTCTCGCTCTCTCTCTCTCTCTCTCTCTCTCTCTCTCTCTCTCTCTGTGTGTGTGTGTGTGTGTGTGTGTGTGTGTAAACCAGAGGTCAACCTCAGATGTTGTTTCTCAGGAACATTTGAAGACAGATTTCTCATTAGGATCAGGGGCTTGCCAACTGTACTGGCTGGTTTTGTGTGTCAACTTCACACAAGCTGGAGTTATCACAGAGAAAGGTGTCTCCCTTGAGGAAATGCCTCTATGAGATCCAGCTGTAAGGCATTATCTCAATTAGTGACCAAGGACAGAGGGCCCCTGTGGGTGGTACCATCCCTGGGCTGGTAGTCTTAGGTTCCATAAAAAAACAAGTTGAGTAAGCCAGGGGGAAGCAGGTCAGTAAGCAGCACTCCTCCCTGATTTCTGCATCCACTCCTGCCTCCAAGTTCCTGCCCTGTATGTGTTCCTGTCCTGACTTCCTTTGGTGATGAACAGCAATGTGTATAAGCTGAATAAACCCTTTCATCCTCAACTTGCTTCTTGGTCATGATGTTTTGTGCAGGAATAGAAGAAACCCCAACTAGGACGCCATCTCAGCTAAGCTGACTGACCAGCAAGCCCCAGGTGTCCTCCTGTCTCTGCCTCCTCAGTGCATCACAAACATCACTGGAATTACAAGCATGTGTCACTCTACTGACCATTTGTGTGGGTGCTGGGGGATCAAACTCAGGTCTTGGTAGTGTGTGGCAAGCATGTTTCTGACTGAATCAACCTCCAGTCCCTGGATGGCATGCATCTGCCTCTGCCCACTCCCGTGTCTTCCACAGATGGGTACATGCTGGCTGAGGAACAATCTTCATGTTTCCCGTATCTCTACCCCTCCCCTTGACATAGTCCTGTCTTCTTTCATACACATGCTTTTCTCTGCCTCAGCTCTGAGCTGAGCTCTAAGTCTGGCTTTATTGCAGGAGGAAGGGAGCCTCTTGTAGGTGTCCATTATGGTGAGGAGAGCCTGTCACCTTTGGATATCGGATCTTGAGGTGTGAAGGTAGTGCCTTCTAAAGGTTTGCATCCTGGCAGGTCGGTTGGCAGCTGTTGGCTTTTGGGAAGTGATTGGACCCTGAAAGCTTCGACCTAATCAATGGATTAATTCTACGATGCGTTCATGATAGGATGGAGTAGAGGTGGTAAAAAGCAGAAGAGATTGTGAGGACAAGTAGGTCACTGGAAACTCGTTCTTGGGAACTCTTGTCTTGCTCTGGTTGCCTCCCACATCTACCATGAGCCTCTGTGCTGTGCTTTCTGGTACCACGATGTTCTGCCACCCAACCCAGAATCAACAGAACCAAGGGTGATGGCCTGAAATTTGTGGAACTACAAACTGAAAGAAATTCTTTTCTTTAAGTTTTTTACAGATATTTTGTACAAGTAACTTCTCCATCAGCTTGGGATGAAGCTTCAGATGGGACACAGAGCACAGTGCAGCCTTAGGAGGGAGAGCGGGGGTCCAGAGGGTCCCAGTTGGCTTGTGTCTTGTATGAGATCTTAGTGACCAGGCCCTGCTTCTCCCTTCCTGGGCCCCATTTCCTCCATGTGTGTCCTTTCCAGACTTGGCCACTTGGGACAGCAAGTCCTCTGCCCTCCGCACTCCCCTGACTCATGACTTCCCGATACAGATTACTGACGTACAGAGAGGTGTCATGCTGGGGTTGGAGGATAGAGGCCCTGAGTGAGGACAGAGATGAAGCTTTCCCTGGAGTGTCCCCTGTCCCCTGGGCATACATTCCTAAGGTCTCAGGATGGGAGGATGCTCAGGGACATTTCCTTCATTTTGGATAGTGAAGGAGGAGTGGTCTGTAGGTTGGGCCTCAGAAAGTCCCGTGGGGGACGTGCTGTAGTTTAGCTGTGTCCCCTAAAGCTTCATGGTAGCTTATAGGGTACTCCTGGGGGATGATGGAACCCATGAGAGGTATTGTGGGAGATCCTTAGGATATTTGGGGTGTACCTGTGAGGGTAATTGTGGGACTCTTGCCTGTCTGCCATCTATGAGAAATGCAATTTTTGCATGAAAATAGCCTTTTGGGGGCTAAAGAAATGCTTAATAGTTGATCACTTGCTGCTCTGACAGAGGACCCAGGTTTGATTCCCAGAATCCACGCAGAGGCTCATAACGCTGTGTAACTGCAGTTCTCAGGGACCCGATGCCCTCCTCTGGCCTCCATGGGCACCAGAAAAATGGCTTACATACGTACATCCAGGCAAACACTTGCACACAAAAATAAAAAGAAGTGGATATAAAGGAAGTGGTTTCTGATATGATGTGTTTGGCTCTGCTTGACAACAATCAGCTCACCTTACAGGGACAGTTTCTTTATTCAGAGCGGGCTTTGTTCTGGCACAGGCTCCCTCACCCATGGCCAAAAGCAGTGAAGTTATAAATCTTGGGTTGGGATCTCCAGAACTGAGCTAAGCAACCTTTTTTCTCTTTATAAATAAATTGCATCAGGAATTTTGTTGCAGCACTAAGACGCTGACTAAGACAGAAAGACAGACAGACAGACACTGGCAGTGCTCTCCTGGGAGGAAGAGCTGCCTGCTCAGTTCTTGGCAGCTGGGAAGCACAGCTCGTCAGCCTGATTTCTCTGTACCGAAGCTGTCCGGTATTATAGCTACTAGCCACATGTGGGTATATATGTTAGAGTTAATTAAAAAGAACTAAAATGGAAAAAATTCAGGTCTGTGGTGCGAAAGGATTATTATGCAAAACTAAGCAGCAAAGGAACAGCTCGGTCGCTGCTAGGTAAAGCAGATGTCAGAGCAAAAGAGAGTTGCCAGGGACAGAGATGGAACAGTCTATAATGATACAGGTCACCCACCAAGAAAACGAGCAGCCTTAAATATCCATGCACCAACACCGCAGCTCTGAAATACTTTGTATCAGTTAGTTTTCCTGTTGCCGTGACAAAATGATCGGAGCAAAGAAAACTTAAGCGGAGTTTATTTTGCCTCACAATTTCAGGGCACAGTTATGATGGGGAAGGCATGGTGGCAGGGACAGGAGGCAGCTGGTGCTCAGCTCAATTTCTCATCGTATGTATGTATGTATGTATGTATGTATGTATGTATGTATGTATGTATGTATGTATTGTGTGTGGGGGTGTTTTGCACGAATCTCTATGCATCATGTGTGTTCAATACCTGTGGAGGCCAGAAGAGGTGTTAGACCCTCTGGGATTAGCATTACAGAGGATTGTGAGCTACTATGTGGGCACTGGGAATCTAACCTGGGTTAGATTCTGGAAGAGTAGCCAGTTCTCTTAATTGCTGAGCCAGCTTTCCAGCCCTGGGATTTCTCCCTTTAATCCATGCCAGGACCCCAAGCCTATGAAATGGTGCTGACCATGTTTAGGGTTAGTCTTGCCACCTCAATTAACCTAATCTAGATAATCCCTCCAGACACGCCCAAAGCTTTGTCTCTGTGGCAATTCTAGATTTCTCAAGTTGATGTCAATAGGAACTATAATGTGCATAATGCAAGAATTTAGTTACTTGGTCACACTGTCAGTTTTTTGAGTAGCCAAAGCCACACATGGTTCATGGCTACTGTAAGGGACAGCAATACACAGAGCATTTCCACATTGCAGGAGGTCCTGGGGAGCAGCCTGGTTCATCAGTGCCGGAGCTTGGTCAGTTTGTCTCCTCTGTGTCCCCATCATCTTGACACATAGTAGGTGGTCAGTGTTGAAAGATTTGAGAATTAAATCAATAGTATAGGCTCTCTTTCTATGTGACCTTGGAGATGTTGCTTCCTCTCTCTCTGGGATTCTTTATCCATAAATCCAAGGGTTGGCCTCCTCTCTGGGATACCTTTCAGCTTTAGTGAGCCACAGTCGTAAGTATCTATCTGGCTGCTTCCATTTATTTAATTTTAAAATGACATTAAACCTATTTGTATGTGTGTGCACATGCACGTGTCATGGTGTGGCAGTCAGAGGACAGTCATGGAAGTTGGTTCTCTCCTTCCATGTGGGCCCCAGGGATCCAGTTCAGGTGGTCAGCTTGAGGACAGGAGCCATCACTGGCCTGAGTTTTAAAGCTGCATCTGGTGTGGTAGCAGCTCGTAAGTCTGTCCATGTGGGTTTGCAGGCTCGCCTGTGACAGCCCTTCTTCATGTTTGCGATTTCTCCATGGTACCAAGCTTCTCTAGCAGATCTGCAAGAGCAGGAAAGTGGGCCACAGCAAGGGGCTCACTGGACTCCTGGAGCACGTGCATCCACAGCTGCCCAGAGCCTAGAGCTCCTCTTCTCTTTGGGTCCCTCTGAGCACCCAGACGTGACTCTGCTGTGACTGGAGGGAAGTCCCTGGCAGTGGGGACTCTGCTGGCTACTCCCTTGGTACATCCAGGGACAGAGCCTGCCTCTTCAGATCCTGGGCTTGCAGCAAACGCCAGGCAGGAGCTGGTGGTGGGGGATGGAGTAAGTAAGTTTGTCCCTGTATGGCTGGGGGCTCTCTTCCAAGAGGAGGACAGGAGGTGGACTTGTCTTCTATTGCAGGGCTTCTGGCAGAAGGAAGGGCTCCTAGCCTGGCCCAGGGTTCTGCAGGCTGAGGGCTTAGCAGTGCTTGAAGGGGGACACTTCCTTCTTCATGTCCTCCCTTTCCTCACAGCTTAGAGAGCACTGACTTCCCTTCGGCACACAGTCTTTTGGTGGGGGACACACCACACCTGTGCTGGTGGGCTGGTACCATGCAGTGCACAGTGGTGAACTGTATGCAGACACCGAGTCTTGCTTTGGGTGTTGGATCCATGGTGGCTGTGGCTGTGTGATGAGGTATCTGTGGTCCTTTGCCTCTTACTGCCTCACTCCCATCTTTTCTTTACCCTTCTCCGACTCAGAGAAGCTTAATTTTGTGTGGGCCCTTTGAGCTCTGCCTCTGGTTAGGTTCTCTCCCTCCTCCCTTCCTGTAAGGGTCTACCTCCTAAAGATTTCATTTGTAAAGCAGCACCACCTGCTGGGGTGTGTGTGTGCAAACTCCTGAGCCTATGGGGGACACCTCACATGAAAGCTGTGATGTCAGTTGAGGACGTAGCTCAGTTGGTAGAAAACTTCCCTCATATGAGTGAAGTCCTGAGTTTGATGCCCAGCACTGTGTAAGCCAAGACTGATGATGGCACACATCTGCCGTTTTAGTACTTGGGAGGTAGAAGCAGGAGGCACAAAAGCTTAGAGCCATCTTAAGCTACATATCAAGTTCGAGGCTAGCCTTGCCTACTTGAGACCCTGTCTTAAAATAAATGAACAAGCAAGCTCACTCTAAACCGTAAGTGTCTCCCTCAGGTACATAGTCAAAATATCTGAGATGACATCATAGCACTGACCAATCAGCAGGAGGCACGGCATGACCAGAACAGGTTTGTGGCAGGGTCCAGATCAGACAAGGGCACCCCACACTGTCTCATACCTCAGCTTTGCTGAGTCACATCAAATACAGTGTGCGCCTTGTGCAGCTCAGGTGTGAGAAGTGGGGAAGGGCTCACTCAAGGAGGTGTGTGAGACAAGGGTATCACAAGAACTTACCCACGAGCCCTACAGCCAGCCGGGTTCCGCAATCACAGGGCTAGGATGTGCAGGGAAAGCCTGAGGTTCCTTGGCTCTCAGAGGACAGCAACGGGGTGACTTCTCTTCTGTGATAGGACATCTTTATTGTCAATTTGAGGGAATCTAGACTCACCTAAGAGACCCGCGTCTGGTGCGTGTCTGTGTGGGTTTTTCCAGAGAGGGTTTAACTGAGGAAAGAAGATGCACCCTGAATATGGGATTGAACTGAAAAAAAAAAAAAGTGATCCTAGTACTAGCATTCATCTTTGTCTGTCCCTGACTACAGACGGATGTGTCCGGCCACCTGACAGTCCTGCCACCATAATGGACTGTATCTCCTCTAGTCCCCGAGCCAAGTAAACCCTTTCTTCTTTAGCTTGCTCTTGTCAGGCATTTTGTCTCAGTAAAGAGAAAAAGTGGGTAATGTATCTTCTGTAGTCAACTTTCCTACCCCGACCAGGGCTCTTAGCCTGGTCTTCCAGGATCCCTGCTTCTTAAACTCTGATGCCATTAGGGTCGCAAAACCGAATATGAGGCAGTTGTAGAAAATCCGACAACAGTAAAATGTTGTGAATGTTCGGAGATCAAAACGTAAGCCCAAAACCATATCCGTTATGAATCCAAGGTTCTGCTGACCTGCGTTGCACCGGTGAATCTGTAGTGCGGGCACTTTGCATGTGCACACTATCGTGCCACACGGCACGGTGAGTGCTGCCTGAACCCCCCACCTCAGGTGCAAGCCATTGTATGTTATAGATTGCAGCGTCATTACTATATATGCCGATTTTTCTGCTCTTAAAGAAACATAATGGCTTAGTTATGGAAAACAATGGCTTTTATTACTTCTCTCCTATTATTCCTCAGCTTGTAAGTAACAAATTAGTCCATCTTTGGGCTGCATTGTGTTGGAATGTTTGATTTGAAAAACTGCTGTTTGAATTGCTGACTTGACTTTCATTAAAAAAAAAAATCATTAAGTGAATCTTGGCTTGGAATTAGGACAGAATTTCCAGCAGTTTCTGAAACGGCTCTAAGCACACTTCTGCCATTTTATCCTATGTATTTACGTGAAGCGGCATCCTCAGCATTGACACTTATAAAATCAAAATATTGATCAGCTCCGAAAAACATTGGAGATGCTGTGTCGGGAGCATCAAATACCCAGCAAGACTTCATTCTTTATGTAAAAACAAACAGGCATATCCGTCTCACTGGCGTGCAGATTGGCTTTTGCATTTAATAAACTTAATAAAAGTATGTATACCAAAGAACCGTTTGAAGATAGAGTTGTGGTTTGTTATCAATGAATGTTTGATTTTTATGCCTACTCTGGGTACTTGAGATCATGTGAAATTTTCTTGGGGGAAAAGGGTCTTGAGGGGAAAGTTTAAGAAGCCCTGCTCTAGAGAGTAGGATCTGAGGGACTGGAAATGTAGCTCTGTTAATAAAGTGCTTGCCTAGCATGCATCAGGTCTTGGGTTTGATCCTCAGTGCCTCATAAAATTACAGTCACGGTGGCACATAACTGTAATTCTAGCAATCAGGAGGTAGAAGCAAAGGCAATACAAGTTCAAGGTTATCCTTGGTTTTATAGCAAGTTCAAGGTCAGTCAGGATACAGGAAACCTTTTTTTTCAAAACAAACAAAATGAAGAAAAAAGAATAGTGTTAGGGAGGAGTGCAGTGCAGTCCCTGAAAGCCGGCTGAGGAGCAGCAAGTGGGCTGAGGAGGTAGAGAGGCTTGATCTAGGTGAGGTGGTACTGGCCCACTGCCCTGAAGCCTAGGAGCAAGCACCATCCAGACAGGCCATCCGAATGCTTGCATCTGGAGGAAGCAAATAGAAGACTAGCTACATTCCTGTTCTTTCTTGTTTTTGTTTATTTTTGTTTCCCCCAGTTTTGAAGGACTGTTTTGCTGGGTATAGAATGCTAGGTTGTCATTTTCTTTCAGCTTTGAATATATTATCCCCTTGCCTTCTGACCTCCATGGTTTCAGATGAGAAAATAGTCGTTAATTTTAGTGAGTTTCTTTGTGTGTGACAAGTCATTTCTCTTGCTGCTTTCAGGGGTGTCTTGAGATTTCCCTTTCCACCATTCTGTCTTGGTATGTCTAGGTGCAGATCTGTTTGAGGCCATTATACTAGGTATTAGCTAAGTTTTTTGGGTATATGGTGGTTTTTATTACATTTGAAAACTTCTCAGCTATCATTTCCTTTTCATTTGTTTATCCTTTTCCTCAACTCTTCTCCATGCTTTCTGACCTGTTTCATGATATGGAGTAGGCTCTGTCATTTTCAACATTGTTGTGAGTCACTGTTTCATTTGGAATGGATAATCTGAACTGAATTAAAATATGTGTATTATTATATTTATTTTATTTTTAAAAACAATTATGTATTTATGTATATACACATATACATACATACATACACACACACACATATATATATATGTATGTGTGTGTGGGGAATGTGTGTGTGTGTGTGTGGGGCATATCTGTGTGTGTGTATGTGTATATATGTGTGTGTATATTTGTGTGTGTGTGTGTGTGTGTGTGTGTGTGTGTGTGCACCTGCCCACAGCAGGCTGTCATGCTCAGAGGACAACTTGTAGGAATGGGTTCTCTCCTTCCACAATGTTTATTTCAGGAATGGAACTCAGTCATCAAGCTTGATGGTAGGTGCTTTAACCTGCTGGGCCGGCCATCTTGCTGGGCCGCTAACTCTTTTGTTGGCTGCTCAGTTTGTTGTTGAATATCTGTTGTAATTTTTTTTCTATTTACTGCACATTTTTGTGAGGGCTATGAAAATTGGTCCTATAACTTCACGTACTATGTCACTAAGCCCCACCCTAAGCCTTAATGACCTCCTTTCTGTTTTATTTTTAAAGATTGGATTTCTGGCTCCTTCTAAGGCTTTTCTGTCTTTAGTTTTTAGACGTTTAATTATTGTGTCTCAGAATACATTTTGCCTGTATCCTGTTTAATTGGCTTTTGCATCTGTAGAGGTGTATCATTCATTATATCTCCAAATTCTTTATAAAAATATTTTAAAAAATTATGTTTATTTGTGTCTCGCCTGAATGTATGTCTGTGTGCCACGCGTATTCCTAGAGACCAGAAGAAGAGGGGATCAGATGCCCCAGAACTGGATTTATAGACAGTTGTGAGCTACTATGTATGTGCTGGGAATTGAACTGAGGTCCTCTGGCAGAGCAACAAGTGTTCTTCTTTTCTTTTCTTTTCTTTTTTTTTGGAGCTGGGGACCGAACCCAGGGCCTTGCGCTTCCTAGGTAAGCGCTCTACCACTGAGCTAAATCCCCAACCCCGCAACAAGTGTTCTTAACCACTGAGCCATCTCTCCAGCGCCATGCTTTTCAACTCTACTTCCTCTTCTCCTGATGGCACAAGCGTTCCATCTTTTGCTATTGATCCACATGTCCGAGTGCTGTCTGTTCACTGAACCTGCTTCCCTCTGTCATTTGGATGGAGGCACTTCTATTGCCCCCCTTCCGTGGCTTTATTTTTTTTCTTTTACAGTTTCATATATTGTTTGATCTTTGCATCTGCCCAGTTCCTTCCTCTGCCTCCCTTTCTGCTGTGAAATCTCTGGTGGTTTGACCAAGAATGCTTCCTAGGCTCATATATATGAATACTTGGTTCCTAGTTGGTGGAACTGTTTGGGAAGGATTAGGGTAACGTGGAAACTTAAGGGTTCTTTGGAGAGTCAGTTATGGTAGACGGTGTTTGCTGGAGCAAATACATGAAGGAATGTTTTCCTGAGGTGGACACAGGTGAAAGACTAAGATAGACTTGTGAAGGAACATTTCATTGAAGCAGACACAGGAGGGGGGATGTTCTGCTAAAGCAAACATGTGAAAGGACACATGATAAAGGATTCTTTGCTAGCAACTTGAATGTATTGGTCTGCCTTACATTGCTGTAGTTGAGCTCCATGTGTCAGGACTCCATGGACTTGGGCTGATTGGATGCAAATGCTGACAGGCAAGACCCGTGCTGAGGCAAGGCACGTGGAGGACACCTGATGTTTGGAGGGTATAAATAGGACTCCAAGTGACCGGGACAGAGCTTGGCTTGCTGGTACAGCTAGCTGTGCAATGTTAGTTGTTTGATGTTCTTTGCTTTCCTGGGAGAGGCACAGCTGAGGACCTCTGGCGTTCCTCCTGGTCCCTCCTGCTGACGGATGCTGAGGCTGAGGTCTGGCTGTCTCTGCTAGGTCATGCCACCACTGTTGCTGACCTGACTCTACCAAACTAAACTGCCGGTGTATCCGTGAAGTGTCTGTGAGTGGATCGAGCTCAACCAGTCAAACTGAACTGCCGATTTGTAGACAACACATACGGAAGTTTCTCCAAAGAACCTTTCTAAACAGGTTCATTCTCCCATATGCTTTCTTTCCTACTATCTGTGGTGGGTGGTGAACTAAAAGGGAGGTTGAAGTGTTTAAGAACCATCATTTTAAAAAACGGCTTGAAAAAAATTGAAGTTACGTTAGGGTCTGTGGCCTTGTTGGAGGAGGTGTGTCACTGGGGATGGAGATGGAAAAGTCCATGCTGTTTCCAGCTAGCCAGACTCTTTTCCTCTTGCTTGGGGATCTCAGCTGCTACTCCAACACCATGCCTGCTCCCCACCATAATGGTCATAAGAATGCCTGAGACTGTGAGCCCCAAGTGAAGTCTTTTTTCTCTGAGTTGTGTTGGTCATGGTGTCTCTTCATGGTGACGGTAGCTAAGACAGAACTAACCACTGAACCTTTCTCCTTTAGTTATTGTGCTTTGCGGTTACAGTTTCTCTTTCCTCCTTTACTCTTTTCCTTTCTGTCTTGTGACTTCTCTCAAGCATGTCCATAATGGTTTGAAGAAGGGTTTTGTAATGGTGTCTTGGAAATCTTTGTCAGATAATTCAAATGTCTCTGTCTTGGTACTGATATTGATATTGAAGTTGATATTTACTGATTTCCCCTGCCCCCATTCAGTTTGGGATCCTTTCTGTTTCCTGGCTCGGTGTCTTAGTCGCTGTTCTAATGTGAAGAGACACCATGACCGTGGCAACTCTTATTAAAAAAAAAAGAAAGAAAGCGTTTAAATGGGTCCTGCTTACAGTTTCAGGGAGTGGCACTACTTGAGAGGGATTAGGAGCTGTGGCCTTATTAGATAGAGTAGGTGTGGTCTTACTAGAGGAGATGCGTCACTGGGGGTGGGCTTTGGAGTTTCAACAGCCCAAGCCAGTTCCAGTGTCTTGCTCTTTCTGCTGCCTGCAGATCCAAACGTAGAGTTTCAGATACTTCTGCCCAAGTGTGGCCATACTCCCTGTCCTAACAATAATGGACATTGTCACCGTAAGCAAGACTGTAAGCCTATCAGGCCACTCTTATGCAAACCACCACACTTGCTAAGTGACTTTTCATCAAAACCTTGTACATTTTCATATAATGTTAAAGGGCTCCAGATCTTAATTAAATGTCGTTGCTGGGGAAGGGGAGCTACCTCATGACTAGATTCCTCCTCTCTGGTCCTCTACCAACATTCTAGAGTAAGGGTGGCCAATATGTCTGATGGGCGTTTGTGCTGGGTAGTTTTATGTCAATTTGACACAAGCTAGAGTCATTGAGAAGAGAGAACCTTAAACAAGAAAATGCCTCTCCTCCCACCAGATTGGCCTTTGGGAAAACTACGGTGTGGATTCTTGATTGATGGCTGGGCAGTGGTAGGCAGGACAGCTCATCATGTGGTGCCACTCCTGGGCTGGTTGTCCTGAGTGCTATAGGAGTCTTGAAGGCAGGCTGAGCAAGTCATTAGGTGCAAGCTAGTAAGCAACCCACCTTCATGGCCTTTGTATCAGGTTGTCCTTCTAGCTGCCTGGGCTGTTTGAGTTCCTGCACTGACTTCCCTCAGTGGTGGACCGTGCTGTGGACCTGTATGTTGAAATAAGCCCTTTCTTCCCCAGGTTGTGTTTGGTCTCGGTGTTATGCAGGCTCCAAGGATGCTACAGGGGTAGTGTGCTAGCAACTGGGGGAGTCAGAGTTCCAACTCTCTTCTTGATCTTCTCTGACAGAGCCCCTGGGGTCTGTCAATGCATGTGGTGAGCTGTAGGAGGGCAGAAGTCGGATCTTCTGACTGGCTTCTACTGGTGGGGCCGGGTTTGGTATTCACTGGCTGCTTTCTAGCCTTTGGGTAGAGAGAACATCTGTGCTGCTGCTCTTTGTGTACACACAGACTGGAAACTCTGAGCTGCTAAGATCAGTAGCTTTAAGTCCCGGACACATGAAAACAATGGGAATAGCAAGGGACCACCAGAGTGGTTCTTTAGGGTATGGAGATCCCAGTGGCTGCTCCCTTCCCTCTCCTCTTCCTCATACTTGATTTATATACACATCTAGAAGGCTATTGTAGTTTGAAACAGGCTCTTCTCCTACATCTCAAGCTGCCATCAAACTCGATATGTAGATGATGGCCTCGAACTTCTGATCTTCCTGTCTCTACCTCTGCCTCAAGTGCTAGGATCCCAGGTGTGTGTTTCCACGCTGGTGTATGTGGTGTTGGGGATCTAACCCAAAAGGCTTTGTGCAGGCCAGGGTAGCCCTGTTTACTTTATCTTTCTGGAAAGGGACACCATTCCTTGACTCCTAAGACTCACCGTTTCTGCAGAAAAGGAGGGACAGGAATGAGTGCTCTTTGCAGGTTCCACATACCTCTCCATGTTTGAGTCCACTCTGTCCTCAACACTAAGTGAGGGTGGTTTTATTATCCCTACTTTAGAGATAAGAATGCTTGAGACTCTGCCCAAGTGTGGTGGCACATGCTTGGTATTTGGGGGGTATAGGAGGAGGGTGGAGAGTTCAAGGCCAGCAGTGTAGTGAGTCCTGTCTCTAAATAAAAATTAAAAGGGCTGTGGGTGTAACTCAGTGGTAGAATGCTTGCCTTGTTTGCGACACCCTGTATCTGCTCCCCAGGTCTACAGGGTGTGTGTATGGGGGGAAGACGTAAAACAAAACGTGTGGCTCCGCGGAGGGAAGCAGACGGCACAGGCAGGGCTGAAGAGAAGTCACTCAGCGGCTTCTGAGTTTGCTCTGGCAGCAGAAGGCCTAGAAACAGTCTGTAATTTCCCTCTTTCTTTTAGATGTGTGTGTGTGTGTGTGTGTGTGTGTGTGTGTGTGTGTGTGTGTGTGTGTATGTGTGTGTGTTTTTTTTAATGTTTATTTTTATCCCATGTGAATTAGTGTTTTGCCTGCATGTATGTTTGTGTGAGAGTGTAGGATCCCTTGGACTAGAGTTATAGACAGTTGTGAGCTGCCATGTAGGTGCAGGAACTGAACCCTGATCATCTGGAAGAGCTCTTAACTGCTGAGCCGTCTCTCCAGTCCAGGTGTTTACACTTTAACTTTATTTATTATTATTATTATTATTATTATTATTATTATTATTATTATTATTGTTGTTGTTGTTGTTGTTTTATGTCTGTGTTGGTACATGTGGGTGTAGAGGACAATTTGGTGGATGAAGTCAGTTCTTTCCACCTTTATGTGGGTTCTGGGGGTCAAACTCAGATGGCTGGGGATGACAAGGACTTTTTATCAGCTGATCCATCTCTCCAGCATTGTTTTCTAGGGACATGGTCTCTCTAGGTAGCCCTGGCTGTGCTAGAACTCAATCTGTAGATCAGGCTAGCCTGGAGCTCACAGAAACATACCTGCCCCTGCTTCCTGGGTACTGGGATTAAAGGCCTGAGTGGCCACACCCAGGTTCCAGCCTCAGTTTTAACTTCTTTCTACCAAATCTTCACTGACATAGAGAAGTAGAAAGAGTAGTCTGAGCACGCACACTCGTCATCTGCCTGCAGCCATTGCTGCTGTTTCCTCCCGTGCTTCATCCATTGTCTTTGCAGAACCATTTGAAAGTAAACGAGCATGAAATTCATGCACACGTCTCTGGAAATTGAACACATAATCACAACCAACAAAATTAATAATTTCCTGATGTCTTCCAATGTGTAGCCTATATTAAAGTTTTCTCTATTGTCCCCCAATGTCTCTTTAACTGAGTTCATTCCCCAAATCACATTCCAATTAAGATTCCTGCTTTTTTTTTTTTGTTTTGTTTTGTTTTGTACTGGCTGTCTGATTTCTTTGTATTACTTAATCTGGGTTTGCTCTTTCCTTCCTTCTCCCTTCCTTCCTCTCTCCCTCCCTCCCCCCTCCCTCCCTCCCTCCTTCCTTCCTCTTTTCCTCCCTTCCTCCCTTCCTCCTCCTCCCTTCCTCCCTTCCTCCCTCTCCCTCCCTCCTTTCCTCCCTTCCTCCCTTCCTCCCTTCTTCCTTCCTTCCTCCTTTCTCCTTCCTCCCTTCCTCCTTCCCCTTCCTCCCCTTCCTCCCTTCCTCCCTCCTCCCTTCTTCCTCCTTCCTCCCTTCCTCCCTTCCTCCCTTCCTCCTTCTCCCTTCCTCCTTCCTCCCCTTCCTCCTTCCTCCCTTCCTCCTTCCTTCCTCCTTCCTCCCCCTTCCTTCCTCCCTTCCTCCTTCCTCCCTTCCTCCTCCTTCCTCCTTCCTCCTTCCTCCCTTCCCCTTCCTTCCTCCTTCCTCCTTTCCAAGTGTACAGGTGCTAGTATGTGCCCATGTGGATGTCAGAGGACAGCTTGCAGAAGTCGGTTCTCTCCTATCATGTATGTTCAGGAGATAGAACCCAGGCTTGGTGGCAAACACCTTTACCCGCTAAGCCATTTTACTGGCCCCTGGGCTGATTGTTTCTAACTTAAAAACTGTGTGGTTTTGTTTGTTTTTTGTTTGTTTGTTTCATCTTATTTAAGCAGGGTCTCATGTAACACCAGCTAGCTTCAAATGCTATGTAGCTGAGGATGACCTTGAGTTTCCAGGATTCTTGTCTCTAGCTCCTGGGTGCTAGGGTCACAGGGATGTGCCACCAGTGCTGGGGATCGAACTCAGGGCCTTGTGTTTGTTAGGACTTAGCTACATCCCCAGGCCAGAGTCTTGTTTTGGCTAATTTGCAGGGTGATGAAAGAGAGCACAGAGGAGGAGGCTGGGCTTAGAGCTCTGCTGCCAGGGCTACGCTTCCTCTTAGCGCTCACCACCTAGCTCTCGTTTGTGTTGTATCTTTTAATTAGGCAGGTTGTGGTGAGAGCTGAGCATCACCCTGGGGTGCCCACTTTCCCCAGCCAGGACATCCCTGACCTGCAGCCCTGGCACAGTCCTTTGGCCCCTTTGTTTGGAGTCCTTTGATGGAAGTCTCCCTGCCAGGGCTCCAAACAAAAGAATCCAAGTTGTCTCATGCTCCTCCATCTTGAGAAACCAGAAGGATTGGGTGGCTCAGCGTACCTCCCTTCTCACGGTGGAGTGTTTAGCACAGCCCACTTAAGGACTGAATGATGTGGGCTTCATACCTGTGGATTAGCTTTCTGATCTCCAAAAGTCTGGATCCTGGGTGTCTGCCTCAGGAAAGGGAGACAGCAGAGGATCCTTTGGCCTGCATCATGCAAACAGTAAGCTCAGTCAGTGAAGTGCTTGCCACACTGGCATGAAGAGCTGAGCTTAATCCTTAGAACCCACGCAAAAGAGCCCTGCTTGGTGGTGCTGTAATCATAGCTCTGGGGAGACAGAGACAGGTGGATCTTTGGGACTGGCTGGCCACTTAGATTAGCTGAATCTGTGAGTTCTAGACCCATGAGAGACTATCTCTAAAAACAAGGTGGATGGCTCCTGAGGAATAACACCCAAGATTGACATCTGGCCATACACAGACAGACAGACAGACAGGCAGGCAGGCAGGCAGGCACGCATGCACACACTAAGTAAGCTGGGATAGGCTGACATGGACGTAAGTCTTCAGAAATCCTCAGCTGAGAACTCCAGTCTCGAAGCCCCTCTGCTTTCTCTGATAAGGAAACCTCGTGTCTGGGATGGGAGGGAAGAATGGCTGTCTCACCTGCCAGGCACTGTCCCTTCAGGCCTTTGAGGGTGGAACTCTCAGGTCATCAAGGCTGAAAAGAAGTTGTGCCTTTCTCTGCCACTTTTCACACATGCTTACATGTTCCCTTTGGTGCTGTCCCTGTGGAGTCAGAGCTCTAGGGGAGGGAGCACAGCTATCTGGTCTTGAGTTTAAAGGAAAGCCAGCCATGAGCATGAAGGAAGCTTCCAGAGGGGGAAGGAATCCCTAAAAAAACATCCCGTTGGGGCCTGGAGGTATCACTGCCTTGAGACACTGGGGGGGGGGGAAGGGTGGTATGGGCAGGTTGTGAGGGAGGCAGAAACAAGTGACAGGCCAGCTGCACACTCCTCCCCTCTGTAACCCGCCAGTCCATCATGCTGGCTGGGTATCTGCTCCTGAGAATGAGCTTGACCTTGGCAAGGAGGCCCAGGCACCACAGGTGGGATTTCTCTCCTCTGCCATTAGGTATGCCACTGCAGAAACACAGGCACCCAGAGGGCCCCCCGGCAGGCACTTGATTACACTGACAGGCAGCATGTGTGTGTCTGTATGTGCTGTTTATGTACATGTGTGTATATATACATGGTAGACGAGGGCATGAATGGCCTCTGTGCATAAATGTGTGGTAAGTCTGCATGTGCATTTTATGTATGTGTGTGCTGTGTATGCACACACAGGTACACACTGTATAAGCACGCACACATACAATGTTTGTGTACATTATGTGTATGTTGTGGGATGTGGGGTGTGTGCATGCACATATGTACATGTGTCTCAGTGTGCACATGAGTGCTGCTTATGCTTATATATCTTGCGGGGCGTGTGTGTGTGTGTGTGTGTGTGTGTGTGTGTGTGTGTGTGCATGTTTGGGCATGTTTGTGGTGTGTGAGTATGTGATTAGGTCCTGCCCACATCTTTTCAGATGCTTATAGATGCTCCCTCCTGGGTCCCAGTGAGGTCTGGGTGCAGGTTTTTCTTTTGGGTTTGGGAAAGAGGGTCTCAAGTGGTCCAGGGTGGCCTCAAACTGTGTAACCAGGGATGACCTTGTACTTCCCACCCTCCTGCCTTCATCTCCCTAGTGCTGGGTTACAGACCTGTGCCATCACACCCCGTTTTGCTGCAGGTTTTCAGCCTTGTGGATCTTAGGGTGTTAGGACATTAGCAGCAGAGGTCATTGATCTTGGTGCCATTGCAGAGGGACAGTGCTTATTTTATTAGACCCTCCCTCGTAGAGCCCTGATGTTACAGTATCCTGTGTCACCCTCTTACCCTGGACTCCCCAGCCCTCATGCTTGACCTCAGCCTCCTGTGTGCCCTGCCATTTCACATTATGAGTCTGTTCTCCCTTCCTCCTCCCTTCTGAGAGCAGAGAGCAACCTGAGACTGCGCTCCCTCCCTGCAAGGCCCGGCTGCTGCTCGGGGTCTGCACTGACCTGAGGAAGAGGGGTGCCATGAAGGTGGAGGAAGGCTGTGTGACGAGGGCTGAGGCCTGGAGGGAGAGGTGTGTGAGGGGTGGGGCAGATGGACTGAGGTGAGGGCCTCCCTCTCCCTGGGACTGTGGGTGCTGCGTGCCAGGCTGTGAGGGTTACATTCTGAGCTGCCTCTGTGTTCCAGGAGCCCCTTAGAGATTCTTCCCTGACCCTAAATGGCATGGAGGCTGCTTAGTCCTGACCTCATCCTTTCTGGGTGAGGAGTATCTGGTGGGCAGGCAGCCAGGTGGACTCAAACTTGTGTTTGAAGTTTCTGCTGCTATTGCAATGGCTGTCTGTCCCTCTAGTGAATTACAGTTAGGAAGTAGCAATGAAATACTTTTATGGTTGGGGTCACCACAACGTGAGGAACTGGACTAAAGAGTCACAGCATCAGGAAGGTTGAGAACCACTGCTCTAGAGGCAGCCCAAGATCTTTAAAAAGGGGTGGGGGTGCGGCTGGAGAGATGGCTCAGAGGTTAAGAGCACTGACTGCTCTTGCAGAGGTCCTGAGTTCAATCCTAGCAACCACATGGTGGCTCACAACCATCTGTAATGAAATCTGATGCCCTCTTCTGGTGTGACTGAAGACAGCTACAGTGTACTTATATATAATAAATGAATAAATCTTAGAGGCAGCCCAATGTCATCTGAGACTCCAGGGGTCTTTGGGCCAGAAGCTAGAGAAGCAAGCTTTCTCACTCAGCTGGGCGCTTGGAAGATGGGGTCTCTACATCTGGGGCCTAATCAGCGTGCCGAAAGTTCTCTCCTGTCTGACCTCACTTCTTCCTTTTAAAATTACAATCCTTTTGACATCTGGATGCCAGTAGAGGTGGGGTGAGCTACCATTCTCACAGGTCTTTGCTGGCCAACCCAGAGCTTGCCACTAAGATCTTGGGGGCCTGGGATGAAGTGTAGATGGTGGGTGACTCATAATAACACAATTGAGATCCCTAGATTCCCAAGGGAAGTAGGGGCCCGGGGCATGCCACCTCACTTCTGTCAGTGAGCGTCTCTGATTACCCCCTGGAGACTCTCCAGGAAGGAAAGCCATGTCACAAGCCAGCAGGAGTCCATGCACGTGAGTCAGATTTCAGAGTAGTCTTTGGGGTCACAGAATGGGCTTTTTTTTTTTAAATTGCTGGCTTTATTGCATTTTATACAGGTATAAAACATGTTTTTTTTAAAAATTTTTTTTGTGGAAAGTAGAAAAACCCAAAAATGTAAAACAGAATCAGCTGTGGTTCATTAGACTGAGCTTAGCTCAAGGCTGGACATCAGAGGATGGCGGCTGCATTCACAGGCGCTGGTCGAAAGCACAGATCTCAGGAACCAACGTTCCTCCCAGGCTCATTCTTCATCCATATTTACATATTCATAGTTGAGAACACCGTTGAATATGGATTTCGTGGTCTGTGTTTACACTTGAGCTCATAGTTTGAAAACGTTTCCAATGTTCTTATAACTTTGTGGAGAACATAATTTTTAATAGCTATATAATAGGTCATCTTGAATATATCTCCCCATATATGTGGGTTTTTTTTTTTTTGTTCACCTCCCAATGGTAGGTATTAAGATTCTTTCTAGTTTGGACTTCGTTCACTATAGAACACTTTTAGCATCTTTCTTTAGGAGCCGTGGCTGTAGTTCAGTCAATAGAGTGCTTCTCTGGGCTCGATTCCCAGCATTACATTAACTGGATGTATTTATGTACACCTGTAAGCCCAGCACTTAGGAAGTGGAGGCAGGAGGGTCAGGAGTTCAAGGTCATCCTCAACTACATAGTTAGTTGGAGGCTAGCCTGGGCTAAATGAGACCCTGGCTAAAAGGACTTTTTTAAAAAAAATGTTGTTGGTATATCTTGAGTATTGTTTTTTGGAGGGGGGAGGAATAGTTTGAAGAAAGACTTACTTGGCTCATAGTCTCAGAATTTCAGTCCTAGGTCTGCTGGCTCTGTTGTTCTACCCGTGAGGCAGGAACATCATAGTGGAAGTGGTGGGCAGAGCTGCTCCCTTCGTAGCAGCCGGAATCAGAGAAGGAGAATGCTAGCATTGGGCACTCCTCCTCCTCCCTCCTTCTCCTCCTCCTTCCTTCCTCCTCTTCCTCTTCCTCCTCCTCCTCCTCCTCCTCCTCCTCCTCCTCCTCCTCCTCCTCCTCCTCCTCCTCCTCCTCTTCCTCCTCCTTCCTCCTCCTCTTCTTCTTCTTCCTCCTTCTTCTTCTTCTTCTTCTTCTTCTTCTTCTTCTTCTTCTTCTTCTTCTTCTTCTCATCCTTTTGCTCTATTTGGCCACCCAACCTATTGGAGGGTGCCCCTCCCAGTCACAGAGGATCTTGTCTCCTTAGTTAAATCTTTTCTGGAAATGTCACAATCACACTCAGAAACATGCTTTCTAGTCTGCTAGGCAGGCCTTATTTCAACCAACTTGATGATCTGGATCACAGAGCAGGGAGATGGCTCGGTTAGTACAGTGAATGCCAAGCAAGCACAAGGACCCAAGTTCAATCCCCGGAACCCACGTGAAAAGTCACAGGTGATGGTGTGTGCCTGTAACCCCAGCACTGGAGTGACAGAGAGAGGAGGAGCCTGGGACTCAGGCCAGGCAGCCTAGCCAAGTTAGTGAGCTCCACCTTCACTACAAAGCAAGGTGAGTGACTGAGGAATGACACCGAGGTTAACCTTTGGCCTCCATAAGCACATTCACACTTGTGTACCTGCTCACACATGTGCACCCACGAACACGGAGACATTGTTCTCCCCAGCAAGAAAAGATTACCCATAATACCTACACATGCAGAGGCCCAGGGCTCTGCAAAAAGGCCTAGGGCCTTGGCAAAAACCAGATCTGAGTCTGGTGGTTAGATCTGAGGGGTAGGGTCCAG
Organism: Rattus rattus; assembly: GCF_011064425.1. NCBI lineage: Eukaryota > Metazoa > Chordata > Mammalia > Rodentia > Muridae > Rattus > Rattus rattus. The sequence continues at coordinate 58,745,849 of NC_046161.1, forward strand.
CCCAGCTGAAGGTCAGGCTGCACCCAAGGGGCCTTGGGAACCCTGGGCAAAGGGCACACAGGAATGAGTCAAAGGCCTGAGGAGAGGTGTATACAAGGAGATACCACGTGAGGCAGGGTCTGGAAGCATAATGAGGGTGAGGGTCTGGGGACAGGGCCGAGGAGGCTGGGGGACAGGGAGAATGTTTTCGGCGATGGCGTCTACTCATTTTTCACTCCTGTTCATGAAAAAGTTTTGCTTTTGCAATTCCCTCCAATGTATGTAAATTTATTAATAAGGAATATCCATGCGCCACTTGCCAGTGCGCACTAAATATTTAATAAAATGACTTTTCTCCTGTTAGATCAAATCATACACTGAGGAGATTTAATTTTTCCCCCACATGCTTTGCAGCCCTCCGCTAACATCCCTCTGGAGAGTGCCTGCTACAGGGTGGGAAGTCAGTCCAGCCTAGGGAGGGGATGCTAGGGTCAGAGCTACCTGAAGGACATTCAGGTAGAGGGAAAGAGGCCTAGGAGGGCTCAGAATGACTCCCCAAGAATTAATCCATTCTTGATTACTTAGTATCTTATCATGAGATTTGAAAGTCAGTATTCAGTATCAGCAAGATAGCTCAACTGGTGACGGCTCTTGCGGTCAAGTCTGATGACCTCAGGTGGGTTCCTGGGGCTTCCTACCCCCTAAGCTGACCTTTAATTCTCACGTGTGCCCACACATCTACCCACACAAAGTAAATAAATAAACGTGGAAAAAAGAAGTCAGCGTCCAGTGACTTTCATGTATAAAGTTTAGACTTGCTGATGACATCAAGACTGTGCATGGGGTGAAATCCTAAAACAGAACAGATAAACCACAGGTTAGACTTGGCAGCCGATGAAGTAATTGCATCTGAGGGGATCTGTGGTGGGGCTTCCAGCCGGGGTTCACTTCAAGACACACACACCACGTTTCACAAAGAAGCCAGCACCCCCCTCCCCGCTGAGCATTTTATCTGTGTTAAGAGACCATTTTTCTCTGCTTTTATCCAGAACGCTGTCAAGTTCAAATGGTGGGTAGTTTTCACACCCGTCAGAAGTCGTGGTTGGGTTTGATTAATCTGCGGCTGGAAAAAGTATTTTCATTATTTCTTGGTAAATGTAACTTGTTCTCCAGGCGGGGTTTCTTGGAACCCAGAGGCTTTGTTGCAACGAGGATCAGGGAGAATAAATTCAGAGGGTCCTTCTTAGAGGTGATGTTGAACTCCTGCTAGGATGTGAGACTATACGACCTACCAGGACACAGTCAAGGACAAAGAAAGTTTGGTGACCATATAGACGTCAGTCGGAAACTGAAAAAAAAAAAAATACCAGCCCTGTGAGAGGCAATGGCCCCAAAGGTGGAGACATTCACATTCAATGGTCCTGGTGATGGCGTCTCTTCACCACAAAGCCTGGGACCGCCAGCTCAGGATCTCAGGAGTCAGAGCTATCACTTACTGATAATGCTAAGTAACCACCACGGCTGCTGTCTCCAGCCTGCGATCCCTCCTATTTGGGAAGCTGAGGCAGGAGGATCTCGAGTTCAATGGTAGCCTGTGTTATAGAGGGAAAACTTGTCTCAAGAGAAAATGTCGACGGATGGCTTGGGTATACAGTGAGTGCTTCTTCAGTATTCTTGAGGCTCTACCTCAGTACCACAAACCAACACACACACACACACACACACACACACACACACACACACACACACACACACACACAAAACCACAAAAACCCTCAAACAATCAAGAAGTACAAGGGAAATGTGCTGGAGCCCTGGTCTGTCTAAACCTTTCCTTCCCCTCCCATCCCCTGTTCTCTCCTCTTCCCTCTCCATCCTCCCCTTTCCTCCCCTTCTTTTTTTTACTGGGTGCCTTCCCTCAGTGAAGTTCCCTCTGAACCAGTTGTGGTCACACAAGGGAGCTGTGTTGCTTCTGAAATGCCCGTAGTTTTTACATGGTTACATAGCTTGTGTAATGAAACAACATTCATGCCCATAAATTAAGAGTCTCCATATTCATCTCCTGCAAGCAATGTTAGACACCTCATGAGCCAGCACATCTGCTGAGTACCTCCCCTGGGTGAGGGGACCACACCTCCCCTGGCTTATCCATCTCTCCTTTCAGTCTTAGGCCCTTTTTGAAAGTGAGCCGAAACCCTTGGGGATCCACCCACACTGTAGCAAGGGAATTAATGCTAGTGAGGCCATCCTCAGTCTCCCAGGATGACATTGGGGGAGAGATACTCCCTTGTGTCATCTCTTGGGTGGACACTTCAAGGACCTCCCCTTGGGCACCAAGCATAACTGAGTCTAGTTTCCTGCACCCAACTCAACAGTGTCCTCCTCGTTTCCCTCCTCTCCTCCCACTTGCTCCAACCAAGGAAATTGAAACACGCACTCGGTGACACACGTACTCACGCACGCAGGCAGGCACACATGCACATAGGCATGCACACATGTACACAGGCATTCACACTTACACACAGGGAGACACACAGGCATGCACACATGTACACAGGCAGGCACACATGCATTCACACTTGCACACAGGCAGATACACAGGCATGCACACATGTACACAGGCAGGCACACATGCATTCACACATGTACATAGTCACCCACTCGGGCACATTGAACTTTGCCTTAGGCTCTGCTCTAGAGAGATCCAGGCCTATGATACTCCACACTATCACTCACTTAGTGAAGCTTTCACTGACTCCTAAGAAGCCAAGTCCCTATTATCTGCCCTTTAACTTTGATTTCTTGGACCGTGTGATGGTTTGTAGATGCTCAGTCCGGGGAGTGGCCCTGTTAGAATGTGTGGCCCTGTTGGAGTTGGATGCTGCCATGTTCCCACCTTGCTGATGATGGACTAAACCTCTGAACCTGTAAGCCAGCCCCAATTAAAAGTTGTCCTTATAAGAGCTGCCTTGGTCATGGTGTCTGTTCACAGCAATAAAACCCAAATTGAGACAGACTATGACCATAGGCCAAACTGGGCTCCCACCCAAGTTTCAGTGTTGAGACCCTCGTTCCCCAAGTGCCTCAGCCTCAGTGCCTTTAAATATGTTGGTAAAGTGAGTTTCTACGGCTGCCGTGCCATTGGGCAGCACCCTCCATGGTCTCTGCTTCAGTTCCTGCCTCCAGGTTCCTGCCAGAGTTCCCGCCCTGACTTCCTTCAATGATGGACCCTGATGTGAAAGTATAAGTCAAATAACCCTTTCCTCCTCTTGGCTATGGTATTTAATCACAGCAATAGAAACCCTGACTAAGACAGGTAGCTCTTAGGCAGCGTGACTGATGTCCTTATAACAGATGAGGGCAGATAACCATCTACAAGGTGAGAGAGAGAGAGAGAGAGGTGGGGGGGGAGGCTTTGGGAGAAAGCACCTTAGGTTTTTTTAATTTTTATTTATTTATTTATTTTTTATTCTCAGCCTCCAGCTATGAGAGAAAATACATTTCTGAGATTTAGAACACTCAGTCCTGTGGAGTTTGTTCCAGTAGCCCTAGGGGGTGAATATAAATGCATTCCGGCCAGCACTCCCCCAGTGAAGTAATTATCCCAGTGATGTTGACTCCTGCGGCCTGGGCTCCAGGCGGTTGAGCTCTGCACTCACCTAGGTTGTGTTTCTTGTTCTTTTGGATGTTGGTTTTGAGACAAGCTGACCTCCAACTCAATAAACAGCAGAGGATGGCCTCGAGCCTCTGCTTCTCCTGACTTTCTCTGTGGAGGCTGGGATTACGAGCATGGGCCACCCTGGATTAGGAGATGCTCTACTGCCTGAGCTACATCCCCGGCTCTACTTGGTGCCAACAGTTTCTGGTGCTTAATGGGTTTTCATTGCATGAATCCATGGGTGAACGAAAGGTGCGGGAGGTTTTCTGTTTGTTTTGTTTGTTTGTTTTTGAGGCAGGGTCTCATTGTGTAGCCCCTGGCTAGCCTGAAACTCACTATGCAGACCAGGCTGGCCTCAAACTCACAGAGATCCACTTGCTTCTGCTTCCCAAGTGCTGGTTCAAAGGCACACACTAACATGCTTGGCAGTAGTGGAATCTTTTGAATGGATTGGCGTCATCCGTGGGCACAGAGTAGGGATGGGCACACAACAAAAATGACTCCGCATGCGTCAGGACCCAGGAATGACAAGAGTACAAGGCAAGCAGACAGCTGTGGAGTTGAATGGGTCTAGGACTAAAGAACAGACGAGACACTGTAGGATAAACGAAGTACCCAATACACTCAGCACATCCCTGCCTCTGCCTCCTGAGTGTGTTAACCATGGTATTAAAAATGGTACCCACCTGAATGGAGTGCACTTTCAAAGGCTTAAGGGAACCAGGCCTAGCTTAGTTTATTCCAGCAGCATTTCCAGGTTCCGGGGAGACTGGGATGTTTGGGGTTGTCCTTGATGATGTCTTGGTGATCACTCATGGGGCAGTACCTCTGGCCGAAGGGCAGTTTCTTGGCCCTTAGCAGGAGGGGTGTGGTGGGCGTGCTTCTGTGCCTGCCTTCTCACAGGCTGGCCTTGTCCCTCTTGCTCTGATGACCATCACACTACAGGGCTTTTAGCAAGTAGCAAATACTTTTTAAATTTTTAAATTAAAAAATATCAGCATACAAGGTATTAGATACTAACTATTATGGCATTTGGGAACAAAGTGTGCTCCCCTCGAAAATATATTTTTGCCAGCATTATTTTGTTCGACTTTCTCATGTCACACTGTGACCATCCTTCCCATTTTAAGGACAGCAAACCGAGGCCGATGGAGGTTGAGGGGCCAGCCTTATGTGGCATAGCTGGCCGATTAGAAGGGTAGGGTTTGCACCCAGGCTTTCTGACTCCATACTTTATTTCCTTGTCCTCTAGTGAGGTCCCTCGAGTCTGAGACCAAGTGAGGGATCTCATCAGACTCCTGAGTATCCCATGGAGGCTCTTGCAGCCTGATGGTGGAGGAGTCTCGGGGAGTTGAGAGGAGGTTCTTTGTCTTGAAGCCAGTAGCTGAGCAGTCCCCATCAGTCGCTGGCCACACTGGGCGGAGACGAGAATCTGGGATCCTTCCCTAAAGTCCTGTCCTCAGGTTGATCCTCAGAGCAGCAGCTGCAGGGATGGACACAGCACAGGGGGAGGGAGCCCAGGATGTTTGGGAAGGAGCACAGATCCTCAGGGGAGCACAGGCTTGGCTGATGGGAGATGTATGGAGCGCTCTCTGTCCCTGCTGTGGGCACCTGTGTCCTGTGGCATGCACCTGCTCAGCTGTGTGCTGTCAAACACTGGCATGCTCATCAGCCTCTGGGGGCAGTGGCCAGGGAGTGAGTGTTCCACAGGTGCAGATGATGAAAACAGTGCCCGTCCTCTGATACCTGGGAAGTGACAGAGCTGATAGCAGAACGAAGCTTCTGGTACCCAAGCCCTGACTGCCATGCCTCCCATTCTGCTACCCAAGCACCATTCTGCCAGGTGACACAGGTCGGTGTCAGAGCTTGGAGCCCATAAATGCGGAGGGAGCAGGATAGTATAGTACAAAGGGTCCCACACAGGGGCCTGAGGATTTTACCTGCTGGATAATGGTTTTAGGGGAGTCTCTCCTCTCTGACAATATTCTTCTTTCTAGCATTCAGGGCAGTTGAGGAGTTTACCTGGTATGGGGCACAGTAGAGGTGTGAACCCCCAGGCGGGAGGCAATCCCAGCCTTGCCGCTTTCTCGCTGACTTTGGGGAAAGGGTATAGCCTCTCTGAACTTCATTCGTTTCATCTGTATGTTGGCATTAACTGTGCAACCCATGTCTCGCACTCATGGTGAAAGACTTCACGCTTTGGTCAGATGAAGCCATCAGTACTGGCTCAGCTGCCCCTAGCAGGTCTTTCTATTAAGGCAAAAGCTCAGAGGGTTGTGGCTTGCTGGGGTATTTCTTTTCTACTATGCTTGAATCCCTGGGTGTGATTCCCAGTACTTCAAGAAACAAATGTTGTAGTGATTCACCTGCAATCTGCAGTGGCAGCCTTGGGGGCGGGGATCAGAAGCTCAGAAGTCATCCTTACTATGCAGTAAGTTTAAGGCCAGCCGGGGCCACGTGAGACTGTCTCAAAAGGGGGGTGGGCGGGAACTGGAGAGATGGCTCAGCAATTAAGAGCACTGGCTGCTCTTGCAGACGACCTGCGTTTGGTTCCTAGCATCCATTTAACTTCTCACCACTGTTTATATCTCAAGTTCCTGAGGATCAATGCTCTCTTCTGGCCTCCATAGGTGCCAAGCACATATATATATACACACATACACATATACACATATACACATATATATACACATTCACTCACACATGTAAAATAATTATTAAAAGAGAAGGAAAAATGGTAGAGTCCTAGCTGGGTCCTGGCCCTTCCCATCTTTCTATCTAGATATGTCACCTTCTGTGCTGTCCTATATTTGGGGTACAGGGTCACCTGGATTGGGCAGATGGCTTAGATAAAGCCACCTTCACATGTGCGACTCTCTTGGTCACTTGAGCTCTTCACTCCCAGGTCTCATCTCTGTTTTTGCTCCCTATGGCCTTTTGCCCACGGTGCCCCATGACTGCTGGCTCTAAATACCACAGGCCCTCGGGGTTCAGGCCTCCTAGGTGGTTGGTTCATCAGAGGTTTTTCTTCTCTGAGGACAGTTCTCTCCCTGGTGGCACTTGTCCCCCTTCAGACTGATGTGAAGATTCCAGACAAGAGCAAGAGTTACGGCCACCTTCAAAGTCCAGGAGCCTGCCTTGGAGGTCTGGCCTTGAGAGCATCTAGGATCAAGAATGTGCCCACTCTGAACAGTGGGCTACCTTTAGCATGGTCCTCAGGACAGCATCCTCCCTGGCTTCTGGGAGAGCAGTCAACATAATGAGCCTACTGAGTCTTCTTCTGGGCACCCTCCATCTTTCTTGGCCTGATTTTGGGGAGGAACCTGTTGTTCCTTGTCTGTGAAACCCAGCCTCATCTCTGACAGGCCCTCTGAGGCTACAACTAAAGCCTGGTGTTAGGGTAGAATCCAATTGCAGCAGCAGGGACAATAAAAAAATGCCAATTTATTTTATCTCAGCTGCTTGGAGTTGAAGGTCTTTTTTTTTTTTCAATTGAAAATGCAAATTTATGCAAATTACATGAAAACCAGACTCATCCCTGGATGAGTAGAAAGGAGACCAAAGCTGTAGGTAGTGCCCAGGGTCTGGCATGGTGCTGCTATCGGGAGTGCTGTGAACTGTGAGTGGGTTAACAGGACCACCAGAATGGTGCCCTATGCTTCAGAGTGGGCTGGATTGTGGGGTCATCTGGAGTGCCCTCCTGGAGGACTTGGTGGCCAGAATCAGTGACAGTCAGACATTCTGAGAGGAGCTAACTCAGAGTTACTCAGAGCCCTTCCTCTCTACTACGATCTTTCCCACTTTCTAGGGACTTCTGTTGGTCTAGTTTCCGACATGCTGGGTATTCTGGCTGGTTCTGTGTGTCAACTTGACACAAGCTGAAGTTATCACAGAAAGGAGCCTCAGTTGAGGAAATGCCTCCATGAGACCCAGCTGTAAGGCATTTTCTGAATTAGTGATCAAGGGGGGAGGCCCTAGCCCTTTGTGGGTGGTGCCATCCCTGGGCTGGTAGTCTTGGCTTCTATAAGAAAGCAAGCTAAGCAAGCCAGGGGAAGCAAGCCAGTAGGTAACATCCCTCCATGGCCTCTGCATTAGCTCCTGCTTCCTGCCCTGCTTGAGTTCCAGTCCTGACTTCCTTTGGTGATGAACAACAATGTGGAAGTGTAAACTGAATAAACCCTTTCCTCCCAACTTACTTCTTGGTCATGATGTTTGTGCAGGAATAGAAACCCTGACTAAGACACGGGGCAAGGGTCTTTGGAATCTCCTGATCCTTATATTCTCTTCCTGGGTCACAGAGGGCTCGGTATTGCTTTCGCCAGTCCCCATAGACCATCTTGCCTTGAATGTGTCTTTTAGAGCCCTTTACAAAAGCTGTGCTTAGTGTCTACCCTAAGTCTTTCTTGCTGCAACAGTCCGTATCACTGTGTTTCACCCTCAGTGGATACATGTGAGCAGAGGCCTGTGACTAGGGCTATGGACTAGTGTCTCCCAGAGAGCCTAAGACCCCCGGAGACTCGTGTTCCAGGGACCTGTGGGGCTTCAGCAGCTTGGAGAGCAGCTCAGTGAGGAACTACTAACCTGGCAGGTCATGAGACTTCTCCTCCAGACTCCGTGGAGTGATAAAGCCTTGTTGAGCACCTACTAAGTGGAGGCGCTTTCCATGTGTGTGCCCTTTGACCTCTTGTGCTGTATGGGAAAGAGCCAGTTCTGCCCTTTCCACATGGGAATCAGGGCTCAGAGACTTGAGGTTTTTGCCTAGATCACTCTGCAGCTTTGGCTGGCTTGGATTCACCATTCGCCTGGCACGGGAGGCCTCAGTTCCTGCCACACCCCTCCCTGTGCTCTTCCTTAGGCTGGTGCAATGGTGCTGGGACGGGGAAGGGCTTTGGGTCTTGGTCTGCTGCTTTTTCTGTTTGTCAGCTTCTGCCCCAGCTTTCCTGGGCTTCAGCTCTGCACAGTGGGACTGACAGTGTAGTCCCTCCTAAAGTGAGTCCCGGTGCTGTCAACCACACAGGATGCTGTTCATGCTAGGGATAGCTGCTGGGTACCCCTGTTCATGTGTGCCTGCCCTCAGCCTCAGTCCCCTCCCCCATCAGCCATCCTTCTGCCCCCAGCCCCCCCAACTCCCAGCCTCCAGCCCCCAGCCCCCTCCCCATCCCGGCACACAGAGGGGTTTCGAAACATGGGTGTTCTTGTTTCTTGTCTACACCGCTCCAGGACTCGGTTTAATGCTCTGCACCCCATGGAAGGCAAGTGGGATCTCCCTGGGAGAACAGGGCAGCAATTAGGTTAAATAATTAAAATAACTTTTAATTTTTAAATAATTCTAATTTGCATTTGTGCAATTTACCCTCTCCCCT